>NW_009228874.1:0-4627 GCF_000690835.1 Fulmarus glacialis | reverse complement strand
CCCTTCCATTTTCCCTCCCTGGCTGTAGGGTCCCTCTAAATGAGTGGTGTTTATTGTATGTTTTCCTTTGGCTAAAGTGAAAGATGATTGAGTTTTTTGGATGGAAAGTCATGTGTTTTCTATTATTCTACATGTTTAATTTAGCTCATGGACAGAAGCCCAATAACTGAACATGGATACATTACAAATCAATTATTTTTCTAGCTCTTCAGCTCCGAGGCATATGTAGGTGAGATACAAGAATGTAACAGAAATAATACTTTCATTTTTTGTTAATTCAGGTTAAAATTTTTGCTATAAATTAAGAGCAGTTTTAATATAAAATTTACTTTGTAGTAGTGCCAGAACATAAACCTTTACTTGAAATTGAACAATGTTTAATAATGGAATTCTGATTCACAGCAGGAGAAAAATACTGCTGAAGCAAATAATATTTTAATGAAGTACTTCAGTGGAAGTAAAAAGTATTTTTAGGGCAGATAAGAAGGAAATGACAGTGAAGATCGTGTGAGTCTGGCCATTCCCCCATGCCAAGAAAAGACCCAAACTTGATTGCACATTAAGGGGAAAGATGTGGTAGTTTGATTGAGAAAGTGTGCTTAGTTTTTTAACAATAGACATTAAGCAGCTGTGGGTTTTTGTGCTAAATCTTATTACTAGAGTTAGATTGTTCAACCTTTCTTTGGGAAAAAAAATTGCATGGAAAAAATGAGGAAAATATTTGAGTTCTTAATACCTCAGTGTACATTGGAGAACCATCCTTCTTTCTGTAATAACACATGAAGTGCAGTGCACTAGATTGCATTTTTAATGCTTCAGGAACATTACTTTGCAATGAATGTGCTTCAGAAAAACAGTTTTGCTGTGTATTTTATTGGCTGAGTTAACACAACAAATACTATAAATCCAGTAATTACTAATTGCCTCTCCATTATAATGTAAGAAATGAATCATAAACCTTTTATTACTTTAACGGTGGACTACAGGAAGGATTAATCTTCCAGTGAAGCATTTTTCATATTTACCTGGTTCCTTCTGTTATACTGTACTCATTTTCTCTTCCCAGTCTTCCTATTTAATGCTCTGTAGTGGCCCCTACTGGGAAAGACATACCTGAAACTTATCAGCAGCCTTGGCATCTGGTGATAAATCTATTTAGCTGTTGGTGGTTTAGCAATTACCCGTTGGTGGGGAGAGGAAACAAAATTAGGAGGCAATTCTAAGTAACCTTTTACCATCCATTGCTCTAGTTGTGGCATGCACACTGCTGCTACCTCTGTAATGCACCATCTCAGGGTGCCTGAAAGCTTGTGTAAAGATGAGCCTGACAAAGGGAAACTGAAGAGCATGAAGCATTACATGAATGAATACTATTAGGAGACAAATATTTATGCAGATTTTGCGTTGAGACCCTGACATAACTTAATTATGCACCTGGATTAATTTTCTCTTCATAAAGTGAGGTTTGTTAATAAATCTGGGGATTGCTCTTGAATTTTAGATGTTTACAACAGACTTCTGAATGCCTTTTTCATGTGGTATTTACCTTTATTACTATTACTACTATTATTAGTAATGATTTTGGATTATAATGTCGTTGAGAAGACCTAACTGAGATCTGACCCTTGCTGGTAGGAGATATACAAATGCATGTGAAGTGGCAGCTCCTGCTCCAGAAAGTTCTAAGTGGAGGGGGAAGAAGTTGTTTAACTACTTTCCAATTAAATCAGTGGCTGAATGAGGCAGAGAACGAAGATCTTGCCTAGTTACAAGTTCTAGCTGTTCTGTACTGTTTCCTTTCAAGCCTAAACACCCATATGAAATCTTTCACATTACTCACTCTGTACAAAGGATGCTGTCCGACATATACAGCCCAAATGGTCCTCTTTAGGAGAAAAATTCCTTGTAAGCATTTTATCTGTTTCAAAACTGGACTCAGTTGTAAGAGTAATAGGTGACTTGGGGCGGAAGACTACGTTTTGAGGGGGGAATAAATCTTGTGCACCTTGAGGCCTCTTTCCATCTTTCTGCCGGGGTAACACAGCCTTAACTCTGTAATGTCTTAGATACCAAGATACAGACAGGTGGTGTAAAGGTCTGAAGCGTAAATGGGAGTTTCTTCTGTAGTACGCACCTTTGATCTCTATTTATTAGTGAAAAGCACAAACAACTCTCCTGAAACTGGTGGGTTTACAGCATTTTACAGCTAGAAGCTGACCCAGAGTCCCAAGTAAAGTACCCAGTTCTGGAAACAGAAAATACTATGAAAAGGAAGTAGAAGACTCTGAGAAAACAAAGGTTAAAGGCTTGAATTAACTTAAAGGAATTGACTTAGGAATGATTTTTTTCCCCTCTTCAAATACCAAAACAGTGTGAGACATCAAATTAGTTTGAACGCATCAGTTTTGTGGTATCTAGGGTCAACATATGGCAAGGATAGAAGCCATAGAGATTGCTACCAAGATGAATGCTGCTCTAGAGAGTTTACAAGCCAAATTGGTTCCTGGAAACTTCTTCATACAGGATCCTCCCTGCCCTCCCCCCGCCCCAGTCTTTCTGAACATGAGTGGTCCATGCACATAAGTAAACACTTATGTGAATTTGGTAAGGACTGAGGTCTTGAAGCCTGGTTGAGGTTCAACAGGAGGGTGAAGTAGCCATGCAGCATGAAGCTGGGTAGGAGGAAAAGATTACAACATAATCAGTGTTCAACAACAAGAACAAGAAAAAAATCCTCCAGAAAGCTCAGCTTGCTGCTTCTGTTGTTGCACACTGTACTGGTGTTTAGAGCTGTACACGTAAATAGAGCAAATATTTTCATCCCTGGTCACTTTTTAGTCTGCTAGGATGTCACCATTTTCCTCCTTGAAACACCAATCCCAACTTCTGCTTTCTTTTGGATGTCACATTATTTCAAATTACCTGATGTAATGATACGTAATATAGTAATATGAGATAATATGACCAGAACAGCAGTATTGTTTGTATTACAGGGGAATGACCAGTGTGATGATATTTTGATTTAAACTCAGCCCCTATTCCCTTTTGTATTTCAATGACTGAGCTTAACTGGACAACTTAATTTCTCTTGATCTGTGTTTATATCTGAAGAATCAAGCAACAGAATGTATTAGTAGAAATATTCCTCATCAGCATCCAGCTACAGCATGTTAGATTACAGGTTTCTCAAAATGTAATTTATTGCTAAAATTTTTAGCTTGTTTTGGGTGTCCATGTCCAGGTGCTGGCAGCAGGGGGCCGCAGGGTGGCCTCTGTGAGGAGAGGCTGGGCCTGCCCCATGCCGGACACAGCGGGTTCCAGCTGGTTCCAGCCAGTTCCAGCTGGCTCCAATGGCCTCACCACAGGACACAGCTGTACCCATCAGCCAAGCTAGTAGTGCCTCTGGGAAAACATACTTAAGAAAGGGCAGCAAACACTGGGGGGGGAAAGGAAGAGCAGGGAACAAAAAGAGTGAGAAACAGCAGAGGGAACACCAAGGTGAGGAGCAGGAGGATAATGATAATAACAATGATGAGGTGCTCTGTGGTGGAGCAGATATCCAGACTGCAGCCTGTGGAGAGGACCATGGCAGAGCAGGTGGGTGTTTCCTGAAGGAGCTGTGGCCCGTGGAAAAGAGCTCACCCTGAAGCAGGGAAAAAGTGTGAGAGGGAAGGAGTGTCAAAGAAAAACCTTTACATTACTTTGCATTTTTAATGTTTTCTAGTTCCTTTCTGATTTGGAGATCTCAAAATATTATGAAACACTTATTTACTAAGCTTCAAAACTGTGTTGTTGCATGGGGAAATACGGTAACATCCATTTTGAGAGGAGTTAGTGATATAGCCATCGGAGACAGACCATGGGGTTCCTAATGCTTCTCTGTTGGTTTTATGCTTCAGGTGAAGTCATCTTTGACACTGAAATGCTTCAGAGCTCCTAACTGTCAGATGTCTTTTTACTATTTCTCCAAACCCTATTGCTGAATGCATTTTTCCTACTTCTGGTCATTTCACATTGGTCTCTCCAAACTCTGGCTCACAGGAGATGTTGCCTTGTATTTTACTTTTTCTGTGTTATACCAGTTCTCAGCCAAATCCAGCATTCAGAAATGACAAATCAGCCTCCTGCATAGTCATGAGAGTGAATGTAACTGGAAGGAGAGAGGGGAAGGAAAATGATTCAGGTCTTCTGATCTCATGAGACATCTCTTTTACAGGCTTTTTGTCCATACCACTAGTGTCTGAAATATTTCTTAAAGAAAAACTCTCCTTCCCCCAAACTGAAATTCTCACATGACTCCAGAAGCCAGAATTTTTTTTAAAAAAAGAGTATTTTTTTAAAAGAAAAAAAGATTCAAAAAATCCCCAGCTCCAATGCCATTGGTTAGGGAGATTAAGGAGAAGACTGTGGATAATCTAGCTGTTCTGTCTGTTCTGTAAAGTACAGTGTTACCTACAATTACAGCTCTATAAAGAAGCTTTATATAAGGCACTCATTGTCCCCATCACAACATACTATAACTGTCCCTAATAGCTGACTGACCATTTATTACAGGCTTTCATTTCTCGACTAAATACTGGTTGATGTAGATGAGTTTGAGTGAATGTGGGTAAATATATATATATTT
>NW_009228873.1:0-18096 GCF_000690835.1 Fulmarus glacialis | reverse complement strand
AAGGGACAGGCGAGGAAGGAGAGGCAATGAGTTTGGACTGTAATCCAAATTTGTAATTGCACAAATGTTTTGTCTAAGCAATGAGTTTGGACTGTAATCCTCTCTAAAAGTGAAAGCTTCCTTGAGATTATGTTTATGTCTTCTCTTGAAACTATGAACAAAAGTGTCTTTTAGTGTCAGCTGTGAATCTGTAATGTAAGAAACTCTGCATAAGAAGCCGTAGTAAGATCATCAAGTCATTTTAAGGTGAACAAAACATAGAACAGCTACTAGTTGCTGTTAGTCACTCTGACCGGTGTTTGAAATTGGTTACCTATTACCTGTCCCATATTTTATCATTATTCCCAGTATATCCCATCCTTTCCTCTCATTCCCCAGAGAGAGCAATTCAAGAAAAAATGGTTTATTTTGTTATCAGGATGATACACCGATCCCAGCTACAGTTTTTACTGCCATGTTGAGGAGTTAATCAAGCCTTTGTTTGCAATATATTCCCCTTATAATATAATTGCTATGTGACTGTTGATTTGAGTTTTAATTGCCTGATAAATTGAGTGTAAAATCCTATGGTAGGTGAGGAAATAAGAGAAAAAGAGGATGGTGCTCCGGCAACTCAATGTAAAAGCATTTTTCTCCTTACAAGTAGGAAACATTTACATAAATTTGAGCACAGGAACCCTGCAGTTCTAGATGGCACTCAGTTAGAAAACCAAAAGAGGGAAAATCTGTCCTTTTGATTTCTTCTGTTATGGCTTTTCATCGTGCTAGTTGTTTTGGCTACTCTTATGGAAATTATTAGAAAACAATAGTTGCTGGTTATGTCATCACTGTGACCATGTCAATTCTATTAATATCCTGCTGTAAAAAGCACATTTTTGTCTCGTTTCATTAAGGACCTGTTCAGTGATTTAAAGTAAAATAAAAGATTGGGTTTTTTTTTATATGCGTAGATACTGCCTATACAAGGGTTTGCTTAGAAAGCCAGTCAATTTTGAGACATGGCCTTTGACATAAAAAATTATATCCAACACATCAAAAGCCCCAGGATCTGCCACATGCTGTATGTTTGTGTAACTCTTCTGTTTGTGTATTATAAATCTGTATATTTTATTTTTGTATTATGATTATTATTTATTTCTTAAAACTAGAAGATTCTTCATTTTATGCTCTTTGGAATTCCTTCCTTGCTTTAATTTTTTTCCCTTGAGACTGAGGAAGTTGGTTTTGGTTTTTTTTGTTTTGATTATGATGAGATCTCTCTGAACTCTATCTCCACCTGTTAAGGAAAATATACCATTCCCTGTGTCTGATGATTTATTTGATGATATATACATATTTTTAATGTGTATGGAAATTCAGTAAATATGCATATGTTTGAAAGGTATGTATACATCTTGTCAGAACTGAATGGTTTTCTCTGTGCTGGAAGTATGAAGAAGAGACCTGTATGTGTTCTATCACAGCATTTTCAGAAAAGAATACAGAAAACCTCTCCAGCTTTCTCTCCATGATAACCCCTTGCTATCTCTCTAGAGCGTACCAGAGCTCCTCTACCATTATCTTGAAAGTGGAAAGGATAGATAAAAGGGAGGGGGGAGATTCAAATTTTGCTTTTTGAAGATGGAAGACACAACTGGAAGATCATTTTCTGTGATGATGCATCTTCTTTCCCTTAAGATATGTCATATAAACATAATGACTCCAGCCTGTTTCTGTACTCTAGATAGAAGATTTGAAAGAATGGAGCAATTTCTGTGAATATTCACCGTGAACACAAAAACTCTACATGATTCTTTATCAGCTAGTTGTGAGGAATAGAAGGTGAAGAGCATAGGATTTACCTGATAAAGACACCACGTGATTTGTCTCCTTCTTCATAGTGTGATATGTATGACCCAGTCCTCTCACAGTATACTAGCACTTCAGTATGTTATTTGGCACAGTACTGATCTATCAAGTTTATCAGTAGACTTCTTTAAGGTTTGCTTTGATAACTACTTTCAAAGGGCATCCAAAGGATAAAGCAAGAAACTTGAAACACAACTGCACAGAGAAGCAAGTATGAAAGTAAAAGGAAGTTTCCATATTTCCACATGCATCTTGGAGATTCAGCTGAGGTTCACAGTTCCAGAAACCATGGAAAACCAGACTGGCCTGTCTAGAAGATCTGTTTTAACTCTTATAAGAAAGCATGAGCTTTCCTAATTAGCTTAGTACTTATGGCAGTACATATTGATTTTGACTACCTGGATGAATCCTCTTAGCCTTTCTCAGAGGCCAGAGACTGAATGAATGTGTAGGCTTTACTACCTTTTGGTATCCTATCACCCAAGCCTTGCTAGTAAGCAAACAAAATAAATGTAAAGGTGTTTGATTTATTAGTGGCTCTCTCTTGCCAAGTTTTTCATAAATAGTAGTGCTGTTTCTGCCTCTAATCAGCAAATTCTAAAATTATACTAAAAATTACTTATGAATACTAATATATATCCACAATAGTAAATACTATTTTTTTTTTCACACAAATACTAAAATTATTCATAACATAAGATTATTCCAGGTGTTTTATCATTGTACTGTATCATCTGTTGGGATCTCTCATACTTTTCTTCAGCAGATTTCTGAATTCATTGTAACACTGTTATTCAGAGCTTCTATATTACAATGCTACTGTTAGTGCAATATACAACCACACCAACTAGTCACTGCAATATATTTAATTTGAATTAGGCCTCCTATTCTTTTACATATCACAAAAGCATAATGTATAATGACACACAGATTAAAGACAGTCTATATTTAAGTTTGCTTATTTTCTGCAATTTTGAATTTAAACCAGCACTTCTTCCTTACTCATTAGTAGCCCATTGATCTCTACAAGCCAACACAGAAGGGCTGTGTTATTCTTTCCAACTGTTTTTCCTTTGGGGAACATAATTTCTGAGAGCAAGAGAAATAAATGGACAGTTACCATTAAGCACTATGGATTGGAAAATAAAATAACAATCACATGCCTCCAGACTCCAGATGTTACAAGAATTTCAAGATGTTACCTGAAGTGGTCCAGTTTACTGGAACTGTGGAACTGTTGGCATGTGGCACTGTAAAAGTTACTTTTCTGTTTGGACATGTGTAACTATATAAGTCTTCAAAAGAGGTGCACACATCCTCCTAGCAATTCAAAAGTCCTTCTGGATTCTTCAGACTCCTTAGCTGCATGCACCACTTCTGTTCTTTGCTCAGGCATCAGCTGTTTCCAAGAAAACTAGTGAGGAAAAAGTGGATCTGTCTTCTCAAGAATAAGGCTACTCTTTAAGCGCTAGCAAATCTGCTACGTGTCTCTGGTCTTGATAAATAGCGACAGGTCAAGTGGAAACACTGACAGGGGTGAACTCTGAGGTTTCACATCCTATGCCTAAAAAAGGCCAGCACATTTTCTTCCCTCCAATCACCAGTTAGCAGGGGTTGGACAACACACAGTGAGGTGAGGTGTAGGCCACACTTACCCACTTCAGAGTGGTTACTTGGGAATACCAAGCTGTGTTGAATGTGAAAGATGTCATCTTCTGTACAAGGGAGTACTGTCAGCAACATTATTTCTTGCCCAAACAGGTACAACATGATAGACTCTCTAAGAAAGCTACCATTTCTGATATTTCCTTAACCTATGCAAACTGCAAACACAGAGAATTTTGACAGGAGATACCATTGCTGCTGTGTATGTCACTGAGACTTGCTGTGTGTCTCTTACTGTCAGTAAAGGGTAAGGAGTATGTGCCTCATGAGCAAGGCAGGACATTAATCCACTGCTACCCAGTAGTGTCATTCCTTTCCATATCAGAGGTGTTTGTGTAACCTCAAGTTCTGCAGCAGGGACTGCAGATCCATGGGGAGAAGGTGAACGTGCATTTCCATAAAGACCAGCTGCCTCTGCCACTTCGTGGAGGCATTGCCTCCTGGAAGCCATCATAATTCATACAAATAGTTACTCACTGTTAATTATATATGCACATATTAATATGCTTCTGCTAAAATATTTTAAATACTTCCATTCTGGGTTTTGAAAATGCAAACATGTTTTATAACTTGTAAAAATGTGAAGGGGGCATGCATGGAGTGTTGCGTGTTTCCCATTAAAAATGAGGACATTTTTGACGGATGCAATATGGCAGAATATATTAAGATAATTAATTTATGTTCATTCCAGGTTTTTTTCATTTCTCAGCATGATCTCTGTTTCATGCATAACAGAACAATTAAAAATTGATTATTTTATAGGGTGAAAACACTTAGACTTTTAGCTTTCCATGGAAAACTTATCTAGTCTAAGTTGGTTTGTACGTTGATTGATGGAAACCATAATAATTTCTTTTAATTGACTCAAACACTCTGACTCAAATATTTCAGCGCAGTCAAAAGGTTTTTGTTGTTTTCACAGCTTTCTGATCAACTACTTTTTTTTTTCACTTTTTTTCTTCACATAAATAAAATTGTTTCCAGGACCCAACAGCTGGCACTTATTGGCTGAAGGAATGAACAGGAAGACAGTGTGCTCATAGGATTACAGAACAAGCTGAGAAGGAAAATTTATGCAGAGTTTTGTAAACTTAGTGAGGCAGAAAATAGATTGGGGTGCAGAGAAGAAATAATGTGTCAGTCAAAGCTAAGCATACAGACATAAGCTTCCACAACACAAGAGCAGTCATGTGCTTTCTTAGCTTTTGTGACTTCAACAGTTACTTCTGAGCTTGGGTAGAACAGCAGACAGATGTTTTCTACAGATCAGACTCTTAAGTGACTCTTTACAAGTCTCTTTTAAAGCCTGGCAAAAGCAAGAACAAAGTTGCCTTGGAAGATGTAAGACATGGTAGAATGGCTTCAAGAAAGGGTCCTAAGGAGGCGAAAAATTTTGCAGCTGAACGCTGTTAACTTGGCCATTCTATTCCCTTATGTAAACTAATTTTCTTCAAATTTATAATTTCCTCTCAATACAACCAATTTTTCTGTAGCATAGTGTAGGTCAATGCTTTGTACTCAATACTAAGAAATGAAAGCAACAGTTATGCTGATAGTGTATTGCAATAGTCTTTAACAAGTCAGGATAGTGCAACTGTTTTTCAAGCCCTCCTGTGTAGATAGTTTTGTCTAACAGCTTCTGCTGGTCTCTTTCTCTATTTGACTTCTAAGCAAGAAGCTGTTTCCTGAAAAGACTAAGAATGACAAGATTTTACAAGCAAGATTATACTACGAAGTATTATTGGCAATACTATGTAAATTGCCAGAAAAGCATTATACTGCAATTTAACCTAGCACCTAAGAAAGAATGTCTGTTACATATGTGACACACAGCAATTAAAGAACTTGTTCATTTGCATTCAGAGTATCTATTTCATTATTTTACTTGAAGCATGTTCTGAGTTGCTTTTGTGATAAAGGTACTCAAATTTCATAATGTCAAAGAAAGAACAGCTTGAAAGAATCCATTTTAAACGTAAAGGGGCAGTGATCATCTATCTTCGCTAGTCTGAACTACACACAGGGCTATCAGCTGACTTCAGTTATATCCCCTCAGTAACAATCTGATAGGTTCTATTGAATGCCTGATTATATTCTATAGAACACAAAGTTCATTTAATAGTACTATCGTTATTAAGTCAGGTACTTTATTGATACTTTTATGGGTTAGAGCTCAGGTGCACAAAAAGTAAGCAAAGTCACTTCACTGTTATATGGTGGATAAGACATAACAGATCATCCAATTTTCCAAGACATGTTTCTCCTATCTCTTAATAGCACACTTCTATCAACATATTCAGATATTTGTGGCAGGTTAAAATGGGCCATTTTCACCTGGCAACAGCATCAGCCCTTAGCAACAGTACATGTGTATTCAGACCGCTAGTAACACTAAGACAAAATGGAAGATCAGACCATAGAAACCTTTGGGCGATATATGTCAAGAATTTTGAGGTATTATTTTGCCTTAGCAACAGTCTCATTTCATTCCCTAGCAACTCTGAATATAAACTCAGTTTTGTTTTCCTGTTCAAAATTACCTCCTGGGAACAACTAAGAGGATTCCCTTGTTAACTTTAACGAAATTCAGTGTTTCACTTATTCCTAGTTTGAGATAAATGGCAGAATTCAATATTGCACAGTAGTGCTCTAGATCTATGCAGTACATCATAACCTCAGAGTTATGAAAATTAAGAAGATAGAGCTGTATTTTAGTGTTATTCTTCTACTTCTCTATACATACTTGTATACAGCTGCTACTTCACAAATTTTTATTAGTATTATACATGTACAAAAATCATTGCTTTCATCCATCAAGCTTCTTGCATCCTGCCTGAGCAAGCTTTTATATCATTTGATAACAAAGGCCTATATATTCTACGGGAATCTTTGAGGAGAAAATACCTTGTCCCTGAAGGGAGTAGTAAGTCTCCACTGCTGTTTTATTGCCATTCATATGTATCCCATCTACTTATCCATTGGTATAGAAGTATCAGCTAAAATCGTACAGTTAAGTCTCTTGTGACGAACATCCCTTTTGACTGTGGTTAGATTTCAGCAATATTTCTATAGTACGGTGGATACTTATCTTGTGATGGATACTTATCTAGCAGTGGTTGCTCAGTGTGTTAGCATATTGTATAATTTTCATTTTCTACTGGTATCTCGCTATATTGAAAATATTCAATTTCTTTTTTTCTGTTTAAAGAGCCTTCTGGACTTTGTATTTGAATATTTAAAGAAACATGATTCCTGCATTCTTAATAGAGAGTAACTGACATTGTGTTAAAACATATTTGTGTATACCGTAAATTTCAAATGAGAAAAGGAAAGAAGGAAATGAAAAGCAATGGGAATGATCACAGAGCTCGTTAGTTCCATTCGTGTCTTCTGGTTGTTACTTGTTTCCTTATTCCATTGCTGCTTACACAGCCTTGATAGTCTTCATATGCATTTTTTGAACAATGAAACAATTTTACATGCTCAGAGTATGTGTGCCTGTAAGAAAGCAAAATACTGTGTCATTGCTAAGTGACTTGAAAGAAACAAGTAATCTGACCCACAAACACAGTAGCTTTTCAGGGTATTTTGTAATCCAGTCTTTAATTCTGTGCCTTAGGACTTGCCCACACACTAAGTAATACTGTTCCTCTTACCTCACTATGCAGCACTGATCTGTTTCTAAATCTTATCTACAAATGATCTTCTTTTATACACTATACACACTGAAAACGTATGCAATCCTTTTCTGCATTTGTAGTCATTTCTACATATCCTTTCTGCATCGTCAACCAGACACAGAGGGCATTGCTTATTGTTATCATGGGCATGCTTCGACATGTCTCAATTTCCCAGAGTTGTTTCCACTTAACTAGACTCAATTTCTGCTTATTAGAAACAAGGTCCTCCTGATGATAAAAAAACCTCATAGCAACAATAAGCTGCAACACAGGAAAAAAAACTCAAATTCTCTCTTAATTAAAAGTAGCACCTTTGTCTGAATAAGAAAATATATGAAAAAACGTAGTGAAATAAATAATTTATTATCAATATTATTATACTTCAGTCACTCATGTTCTCTTCGTGTTCTATTCTTTCTGAGGTATTGAAAATCTGTTAGTGTATCAGACAAGAATGTTATTTCTTGTATGACAGTTCTGTATGTGTATATAGTGTTAATATATCTGGTTATGCCCTATGTTCCTGTTCATAGAATCATAGAATCATTAAGGTTGGAAAAGACCTCTAAGATCATCGAGTCCAACCATCAACTCAACACCACCGTGCCCACTAAACCATGTCCCTAACCGCCTCATCTACACCTCTTTTAAATACTTCCAGGGACTCAACCATGTTATCACATGAAGTCACTTTTTTCAGATTAAACAAGTACACCTTGCATATCAACCCATATAAATATGCACACATATAAATATATTCTAGATACACACAGGAATTACTGACCTCAGGAATTCCTCATGAAGAAGTAGAAGTCAGAGTTTAATGATATCTTATTACCATATAGTCTGCTACTTCCTCTATTCTTTCTGTAAGCAGTTCACATTTAATTTAGCTTCAGAATACCAAAACCAATATAAATTTTGCATATCAACTTTTTGATGAGAATCAAGCAAAAGATATCATGTAATCTGGATGTAAATACAGGCTAAGGCACAACTAAATGGTAGTTTATCAAAAGAAATAGATAAAGTTGCAAGTGCTACAAAATGGCAGAAGTGTTCTAGCACCACTTACAGAAATAAGTAAGATGCCACATTACAAATTTGTTCTGATTAATTTATCTTTGAAGAAAATATTAGAAAGAAATTATATTGGATGAGTGATTAGTTCAGGGGAAAAGAGGTACCACGGGTTTAGGCTTTAATAATGTAACAATTGGAAAATTGCTATTTGGACAGAGGTTTCTGGCATGGCTGTGAAATAGAAAACTGTTTTAAAATTAATTTCTGGTGTTAATGAAAGGCCTGATCAAACCCCTTCCTAAAGCCCAGGGAATTTATCCATTGCATTCAGCAAATTTTGGAATCAATGCTATGACATCTCTACCACAACAGAAAAATGCCGAATATTGTAATTCAGATTTTTAAAAGGAGCTAATGAGTTTGCAAAGGAAAGATGAAAGATTAAAATGCATTAATATGGTGATGTCAAAATAGGGTATTAAATCAGGGTACAGAGTTTTATCTGTGTATGTATCTGCAGTTACAAACAATTTCCCAAATTAGGAGAGGGCATTCAAAAACAGTTATGAGATTTCTCTTGATTATAGCCAGATTTGGGCAGGATCATCACACTGGAAATTAATCAGACAAAATAACACAATAAGAAGATGCAGAAGTATATAAAACTTTTAGATGACTGGAAACATATTTTTAAATGAGAAACATGGGCAATACATTTTTTGGGGAAATGAACCAAAATAGTAACCTTTCATTAAGTAGAAAAGTCTTGCCATGTTCTACACAAGTCAGGAAAACAACTGGTTGCTGTAAAATACTTACAGACATTGTTCTATAATGCAATATACCCCAAGAGACTTAAGTTTTTGCATGTCACTGATCAGACTGCAGCTAACATGACTTATATTAATTTTCCTGGAGTGAATACACTTTTCTGCAGTGTGTGTTGCTGTTGTTAATCATTTTCTTTACTGAAGTTCACCCCTGTGCAGAGAACCAATACCTGTCCAATACTCATGGAGAGAAATTAAAACTTGTTCCTGCAAATACTTAAGCATCTGCTTACTTTTGCATGAGTTAAGGAGCTCTTTTCCATTTTAGCAGGCCTGCTGATGTGTATAGACTTCAGTGTTCACAGATGTTTCATAACATTTCTGAACATAACTGTTGAGAAAGACTGTGTTCTAAATGTGTGGTGCATTTATCTTGTACTGGCCCTCAGTGCAACGGTGAATTTGCATTAAGTAAACTGTTCTGCAGAAATATAAAAAAGTCAGTTCCTTGACTCCATATTTAATATGTATTATGAAAGCTAAAAATATGATTCTACAGTCCTTACTTTAGGCTTTTCCAATAATAAATATAATAAAAATAATAAAGATTGATGGAAAATTTTGGAGTATCAGCTTTCATGTGCAAGATTGTCATTGAAAACCTGAAAGAGAAAAGTGGGTTAGAAGACCTGCTAAACAGGACAGGTACCTTGATGCTGAAGACAGAATCTGTTTTTAAAAAAAAAGAAAGAAACTGAAAGGAAAGGGTATTTTACTGAGAGTGGGAGAAAAGGAAAGGAACAGAAAGACTGAGCTGCTCCAAAGCCAATTCATATTTTTAAAATGGTAGTTGCCATGACTAAAGGGAGGGAGAGAACTATTGAAATATGAGATTAAGAGAGAGAGCAAAGACTGATAAATGATAAAGAGAACACATTACATCATTTTTACTGGAAGAACTTCATATGAAGTAAACATCCAAAGGGCAAATTCTGACCAAACCTCTTCAGCAGTGGAAGTCTCCAAGAGTTGAACTGGTGCTTTGAAACTATTGTGACAAGCAGAACAGAAAATTCTCTGGGAGCAGAGAGAGAATTCTTCATTTATCTTAATTACATTTTAGCTTGCAAGTACAATAAAGGCTGTACCCACTGTTTGCCCATTAGATATTTTATGTATGCAATGGCAGCATATTTAAGTTACTTTTCTAAAAATATACCTTTCCACTGAACTATTTTTTAAATACACTTGTATTATTTATTTTTATGTTTTTTGGAAATACATGTCCTAAATTGCCTTAGAGCTCAATGACATTCCTTTGCTCAATATATTTAACACTTAGCTGGTTGCTTGTATTGAACGCTTACTGAAGGAGCTAAATCATGTATCATTTATGTCTCTTACCCTGTCAGTAGAGCTTCACTCTGAATATTCACATGTATAAAATTACTCATTCATCTAAGTATTTTCAAAACCCTCCCATTAGGTTAGGGGGTGGGAGGTATTTTGGGGGTTGACTTTTTTCTCTCTTTTATTGAATTTACTGATGAAAGGAACAGCTATAGTAGTAAAAAGCACTTTTTTGGTCTTTAAATGGGAACTACAATTTATTACACATCTCGCTAAAGCATCTGGAAGCATGTGGCAAGAGGATGGAAACCACAATGAAAGAGCCATGTTAACATGCTTCCTGAACAGATAATATACAAAAAAATTTACTCACATATGGTGCTAACTTTCTGACTCTTCTCTTTTGTATGAATTCACCATTTTACCATTCCTGAGAGAAGTTTTTTCTCTGGCAAACATCAATGCAATATTTCTGTGAAAAGCAACTTTTACACGTTCTCTCCCTAAGAATTTCATGCACCTTCTAATACCATTTCATCACAAAAACAAGTATAAGAGAACTGGCATAATATATCATAAGAAATTATTAATACCAGTTTAGAATATTGTTCCCTTAGATGTCTTCAAAAATACAGTAAAAGTACTGTGGAGACATCAAATCAGATTCTCTTCAGGATCTATGAACCAGAGCTAGATCCAGGGCCAGATTAAAATCAACAAGCAGTGAAGCTATTTTGTTGAGCTTGGCCTGGCACAGAAGCTTCCATCAAAAATGAAACTACAAAGAACAAAACAGAACAAAAAAATGTGTTGATGGTTGCAGTGTCTTCTCTTGGGCCTTGGGGCATCTGCTGCACAGAGAACAAATGCTTGGATTTGCTCCTCTTGATTACTTGCCTTCCATTTTTGTGTCTGCTGCTGCAGTCCATAAACTGAATGAAAACTGGCTTTAGCCATATCTTTTCTGTTCATTCTTCTACTTTGGCCAGCAATGTGGGCAAAATATGGGAGAAGGCAGCATGGTGCACATAGGATGTATCCACTGTTTCCCAGTTATGGGCAAGGTTCCAGCCCAAGGTCCAGCAGGATGAGGTATACCTAAGCCAGCCCACCCTCCACGCGTATATAATGGAAGAGTGAAAATAGTCAGGGAAGGCAGGAAGACCTGATTGCCCTGTGTTGGACGTAAACCTACAAGTATCAGAGGCCTTATGCAAGAATTAAACATGCCAGTTCCACTTCTCTGCACAGGCTTTTAACATTCACTGACCAGGTTTCCATAACATGACTTTAATTTTTAGAATTTGAAATATATTGGTGTTTACTAAAGAAAACTGTAACTGTCTGCCTGTTTCTTTGTAAAATGTATGAAATAGAGGTGTTGTTTAACCAAACAATTTGATTGCTCTGGAACTGTGTCCAGCAACAGCATAATGTTAAAGTAACAGCTTTTCTCTCTAGCCAGGTTCTTTTAAGATTGACTAGTAAAACACTAAAACCTTTGGTAGAAAATTGAGGATGAGCAAATCTCCTGCTGTGGAAAATATAATAATAAGGAAAAATTTATAACCAGCATAAGTTCTTTGTCTGTGCTATTTACAAAACCACCCAAAAGTCCTTTTTCTGTTTCTCTATTAAAAATTATGGAGAATAGCTCTGTAATTGTCTTTCAATTAAATAAACAAAAGGATACTGATTTTAAAACCTCCAGCTGCGGTTCAGAACACAAATATAAACTGAAGACATTCTGCCTCTATATCTTGAACCTGATAAATCCTCTGTCATTGTTAGATCCTTTGGAAGCAAATATATCTGCTTAATAGAAAGGTGCAGCACCTGCTAAGAGTAACCCGCTCTTCAGAGCTGCCTCCAGACCTCATAGAGGGACTCTGTAAGATTTTTCACTACATTAGCTGAGTATTGGATCGGGTTCTTTATTCTACATCTATTCTTATGTTCGCATTTTCTCAATATAAAATTGAAAATATTTATTGATTGCATGCAAGAACAGGCATAGTACATTCTAAGCATCAAGTCTATAAAAAGTATTTCTCTTCCCACAGACTATGACACTGAATATCCATTTCTACGCACTGAAAAAGATTGAGTTTATGTTTTTATAAGACATAATTTGAACGATATTTTTTTTTTGTCCTTTGTATTACACGGATTTATTGTTACATAGATTGAGACCAGAGAAAGAATGTGTCCTTTTAAACAGAACAGTATAGAACTCTCTGATGATAGAGATTGAATACTCAATAAACAGGATATTCCCTTCACTTGAATTCAAAATTAGAATGTAAAAATTAATCTTGCTTGTGACAATTTTTAACTTAAATTCTCTAATGGAATAATATATTATGCATTTCACAAATTTTTATTTTGCTCCTTTCTTTTTGCTTAGGTGAGAAATTCAGTGGACAGCAGCAAATCTACAAAGATTCAAAGTAAGATTTCACATGCACTTGCTTTCTAAGTGTTCATTGTTACAGATTTTTGCAGTATGTTAGTTATTTTTTTCTAAAAGGCCTATAACTTCTTTTGGTTTGGGTTTTGTGTTGTAAACCACAAAGTTCCTTCTACTTGGCAATATTTAGTACATCTTGGAAAGTGTATTCCTTTTGAAATTCCAAGAGGTTCTTCTAGTCAAGAAATAGAGCATAGTGCTTGGATCAGTAGATTGTGTAATAAATCCTTGTATATATCTCCTAAGGTGCAGGAGTGAGATCATAGTTCAGATTTTGCAGTGTTGGAATAAAAGAAAGTGTGTGTGATTCTTAAGGTGTGGTATAAATTAAATCGAAATCTAGGGAATGCATTGAATGAGTAACAGTAGTAATAACAAAGGGTACTGAGCACTTCTAACCTTTCTGTTTTGTGTGATATCTCACACTAACCTTTGTACAGTGAATAATACTCATCTGTAAAGACAAAGTAAGACTGGAAAGCAGTTCACTGATTCATGTAAGAAAGTATTCTACAAGCTATAACTTGTAGAAAAAGATACGTCAAACCTTTAATACTTTTTCTACATACTTTGTATAAGGTGATATGATGGTTAGGCACATATGACCTGACCTATCTCTTTTTCATGAGTAAGGTAGGGTATTTATTAACTAGGCTATGAAGTAGATCAGTCCCTAGTGAGAAAACAGTTTATGGCTAGTAAAGCATCACAGCAAATTTGTGATTATTTTATATGTGTACACACAGTTTGGCAATTTATAACACATTCTATATATTATATAATATATGCATGATAATGTATAGGAAATTTGGGGTTGTTGATCATATTATGAAACTGCTAAATTATTTCTGTATTCAAGGGGAGTCTTCAAGTTTCATACATTAACCCATTACGTTTAACACATTGATAGCAGAGCTGAAAAAGGTGGTGAAAAATAATATCACATATTTTTCTGTTATTAAGCTATTTAGGGAAGTAAAACTGCTGACTTCATTGTGGAGAAAGACAGAAGAATCCTAAGATGATCGAGTGAATGGACAATAAATTGCCAGATGAAATTCAGCGTGCAGTAAATGTGATATTCCCCGAGAAAAACAGTCCTAATATCACAATTTGAAGGTGGTTAATTTCCATTCAGAGTTAGATAGTTCATCTCAAAAGTAAATACAGCAACATTGGGCAAGATGAGAAACAGGACAAAAAGGATGATCAAAATAATAAGACAGGTTTTGTATGAGTTATGACTATATACTTAGTATTCTCCAATCTGGAGCAGAGATAAACTGAGGAAAGACCAGACAGAGGTTTATAAAACCATGTTTGGTGTGTAGAAAAAAATGAAGGGAACAATAATTCATTTTTTCTTCCAGTACAAAAACTATAGTCCCAAAACTGAAAGTAAAAAGTGCAAGCTTCAGAATAAATACAGCTTATAGGGAAGATGTGAAACTCCTTGCAAAAAGTTATTGGGGAGTCAAAATTTTCCATATACTCAAGGAAACACCAGGAAAAAATGCAGAAGAAAAATCACGTAAAGCTGTAAATACACTGATTCTCCCTCTGGCTTCAGAAAGTGCCTAAGGTGCAATTGTGTGGATACATGCCCAGGGGTAGTATCACTACATATTTGTGTTGTTTTTACTTTTCCCAAAATTTCCATTATTAGCCACTCAATACCCCAGGGGAGCTATTGTGTTACAAAGACCTTTGGCTATTCTTGCATTTATGGTACAGCTTGTACAATATGCTATCAACTGGAAAGTAACATAGAAATACAGTTAGTGAGTTAAATAAGTTACCAGACACATACTTTAGTTTCTTTCTAGCCTCCCTGTTTTGATGTAATTTTATACTTTAAGTCACTCTCAACCTTGTGTTAAGTGGCAGTGGCAATACCAGAAGCCCAGAAAAGGCTTGCTGTTAAGTATCAAGTTCCACCAAGATTCATCGTTGCTTAAGGATGTGTTGGGTATTCACAGCAAACACGAACTATGTTTTGTACAAGCCTCAACAGAGGGAGCTACTTTAAGCCATAAGGGACTTAATGAAATGTCAGTATTTTCTTCTCGGACATTCCTCACTGAGATGTCTACACACAATAATACGGTGGGGAAACTGTACAGATAAGAAGGAGAACTGACCACACCAAGTAAGAAAGGTTGTTGTGACTCTAGGAATAAAATGAGGCTTATGAACACGAGAGAGAGAAAATGAAAATGGTAGATTAACAGGAATAAGCTACCTAACCAAGACATCCCTTTGTGATCAAAATTCAACTGATATTTAAGTTTTGGATAGAAAAATCATTCTTTAGAATCTTCTCATTAAAAAGTATGTAACAATTGGGTTTATTTTATGAGGAGACTCTTTTTTATTTGTTGTTTGTTTTTTTTTTTTTTTTTCCTGTGGGAAGAAATCAGTATTAAAAATCACAGTATGAAAACAGTGGAAAAAATGGGAGAAGTTATTCTTCTCACAACCACAAATACCTCTCTTGCTTTTTATTTTTATTTTCCATACTGACACTAGCTAGATAAGTTTCTGGCCTTTCTGGCTTCTATATTGGTAAGGGATTGATGAGCACACACATCACTGTACTCTTGGACAGGAGCTGTCCAAGGGCTGTGTTTATCTGGAAGAGGTGCTACTTAATAGCATCAACCTTGATATAAAACATTATTTTGAAATTTCCTCTCTCTCTCTGTCTCTTTATGATTCAAGTCAGAAAGAAACAATAGCGACAAACGCTGGAAGATGGTGTCTAGATCTAACTGACTAGCATATTTAAAGTGGGTTGTGGTTGCTTAGAAACATTTATACCTTTAACAGAAGCCTGATTATTAAATAGTCTGCAGGGCAATGTAGGACATGTTTTTACAAGAGCAAGAATCACAGTGAAAGATGGTCTGTGGCTTAATATTAAAGGGAAACATATTTACAAATAACATTTTTTTTTTTAAGCCCAATTAAACAACATTACTGAACAAATTTTGAACAACACTTATGCCAGTGCAGTAAACTGAAACTCAGTGTCATGACAACTGTGGGCCAACTTGCTGTTTATTCCGTAAGGCCCTCTGTGAATTCCAGCAGTAGTTATTTCTTCTCTGTGGCTGATCTTGAGAGCTTGCAACTTATTTATTATAGTGAAGTGCATACTATGCAGGAAGAAGCTGATCGTGGAGATCGAAGGACACTGAGATGTGTAAAATGCAGCAGCCTTTGATTATACAACAGCCTTATGACAAAACAATCTTACAGTGAGGGAATACTCAAAGTCTGAATTCTGTAGAGGATAGGGCAAGCAATAGGTCCTGCAAAGATACTGATATTTCCAATACAGATGACTTATTAAAAGTATCTTTAGATTACTTATTAAAAGTATCTAAAATAAATCTAATTTATAACCAGCTATATTTATCTGTTGAAATCTTATTGTCTAACCATGTTATTTTAAAAAAATGTAAATAATGTCTATGATGTCATTTGTTTTGGGATCTTCTATGACAAAAATGTTCAGCCATTATAAAGCATGTCTCAAATTTCTTCACAAAGCATTGTTGAAATCTCAGGGAACTTTGATGCTTTAAGTAACGTGTTTCTATTTCCCTGCTACACATTAAACCGTTCTGTTGCAGCAATGAGGTCACTTAAACCATTGAATCTTCATAAAAGACATGGATATTATAAAAACTGACAGGTTTATAGTACACTTTTTTCTTTCCGGTAGCCTAATACAAAATGTTATGCAAAGGGTAGGATGAGAAGAATTGTCTCCTGTCTGGCTGAGATTTATAATTAGACTTAAGTGTCCAAGTTTTGTCAAGAAAAAATATAAAACATAGGAACATTATAGGAAGCTTAGCCTATGAATTAGCAAAGGACAGTGATTTTAATGGGTACTTCGGATTACTACTGATTATTTTAACGGGCCTTCTGATTACTACCTACTATTGGTTATACAGGCTGGCAGTGAGGAGGTTGCGGAGAGCAGTCCAAAAGTGATCAAAAGGGACTTCAGGGCACTGGGGCGACTGGTGGAAGGATCAGGAGCACAGGTGGTGTTCTCCTCAATCCCTTCAGTGGCAGGGAAGAATACTGAAAGGAACAGGAAAACACACTTGATTAACTTGTGCCTCAGGGACTGGTGCCATCAGCAGAATTTTGGCTTTTTTGATCATGGGGAGCTTTACATGGCACCAGGCCTGCTAGTGACAGGTGAAGTTCAGCTGTCTCACAGGGGGAAAAGTATTCTCTCTCATGAGTTGGTGGGGCTGAACGAGAGGGCTTTAAACTAGTTTCGAAGGATAAAACCAGGCTCACTAGAGATGAGCCTAGGCGTGGCATGCCAATGTTGGGGGTGAAATCAATAGCCCAGCTCAAGTGCATCTACACCAATGCACGCAGCATAGGTGGCAAACAGGAGGAGCTGCAAGTCATTGTGCAGCGCGATAGCTATGACTTAGTCGCCATCACGGAAACATGGTGGCATGACTCTCACAATTGGAGTGCTGTGATGGATGGCTATAAGCTCTTCAGAAGGGACAAGCAAGGAAGAAGAGGTGGTGGGGTGGCTCTGTATGTTAGGGAGTGTTTTGATTGCCTAGAGCTCAACGATTGTGATGATAAAGTCAAGTGCTTATGGATAAGGATGAGGGGGAGGACCAACAAGGCAAATATCCTGCTGGGAGTCTGTTATAGACCACCTAACCAGGATGAAGAGGCAGATGAAGCATCCTACAAGTGGCTGGCAGAAGTGTCATAATCGCTAGCCCTTGTTCTCATGGGGGACTTCAACTTACCGGACATCTGCTGGAAATACAACATGGCAGAGAGGAAACAGTCAAGGAGGTTCCTGGAGTGTGTGGAAGATAAGATAACTTCTCGACACAGCTGGTAAGTGAGCCTACCAGGGGAGGTGCCTCTCACTTGACCTGCTGTTTACAAACAAAGAAGGACTGGTGGGAGATGTGGTAGTCGGAGGCTGGCTTGGGCTTAGCGACCATGAAATGATAGAATTCTCAATTCTTAGTGAAGTAAGGAGAGGGGCCAGCAAAACCGCTACCATGGATTTCCGGAGGGCGGACTTTGGCCTGCTCAGGACACTGGTCGAGAGGCTCCCTTGGGAGGCAGTCCTGAAGGGCAAAGGGGTCCAGGAAGGCTGGATGTTCTTCAAGAAGGAAGTCTTAAAGGCGCAGGAGCGGGCTGTCCCCATGTGCTCTGAGAAGAACGGGTGGGGAAGATGACCAGCCTGGCTGGTCTGGAGCTCTGGCATGGACTCAGGAAAAAA
>NW_009228872.1:40509-64526 GCF_000690835.1 Fulmarus glacialis | reverse complement strand
GTGGTGAAACACTGGCACAGCTTGCCCAGGGAGGTGGTAGATCCCTGGAAACATTCAAGGTCAGGTTGGACAGGGCTCTGAGCAACCTGATCTAGTTGAAGATGTCCCTGCTCCTTGCAGGGGGGTTGGACTAGATGACCTTTAAAAGTCCCTTCCAACCCAAACTATTCTATGATTCTATGATCTTACAGAGCTATTCCAAATATGTGCATTTTACACACAGATATTTATACTAGCTCCTCATCTACCTTTCTTGTAAAAAGGTGAATTTTTTAAATAACTGATTTGGAGGTTTAGGGACCAGGTAATTTGATTAAAGTTTTGCTTTAATTTATGGTTGCCTCCTCCCTGATTACCCCAAAGTATAACCTTGTGAAAGAACATCAATTTCACATCTGATCCAATTACTTTTTTGCAACTGCCAGTTTAATGATGAGAATAACATTATACTGATCTGGGCATGATGTTAAAACCTTGTTACATGTGTAACAGTATTTCAGACAGAAAAAGTGGAAGGCCTCTATTTATATTTATGCACTTAACCATGACCTCAGTTCAAAAAAGCACCTCTACAAGAAAGAATATAAGGATGTGCTCAATATTAACCATGTTCTTGAAATCACACTAACACCAGAGCCTTCCAACAGAAGAGGCTAATTGCTTCATTTTCAGAAGTTGCAGGGAGTGGAAGTTTCTGCACTTTCATAATTTTTTTTTTGATTCAAGCTAACATTTGCACTGTGAGTTCAAATATTTGGCTTTCATCTTTTAACACCAAAGAATGTCCATTATGCCTAAAAAAACCTGAAATGGCTCTTTAACATCTGTGCACCCTAGTATGATGGCAGGGGTTTTATATTGCCTGTTGTACAAGTAACCTCATCAGTGATATAGGACAATTATATATTGTTTAATTTTCGTCCAAAAAAGTTAAAAGTAAAATGATATTTGATAATGACTGTACCTGGAAGTTATTGTGGAAGGTGGCTTAATTCGATCTATCATTATAGCAGCTAAGCTGTAATGAAATGTGGGGGAAATTGAATTTGCCAATTTTTGTTACGTGCAGCTTAATTAGAATTGATTTAGTGCTAATGCTGTATATCTCATGCAGAAGGCTGACTGGGTAAAGGATTTCTTAAAATTCACTGAAGCTCTTTTTCTCCTCCAGTTTTATATTGCATATAGTATACTTTTAAACGCAGATATTTTGATTATTATAGCTGTACCATGAGTATTGTCCAAGTACCACATGAAATGTTGTCTTATGTCTACAGATCTCCCTTCCTCCCTCTCTTCATCAGATCTGACTGTCAAAACTGGCCAAGTAATTGGGACAATTAAGGTGCCCCTGAGATATAATTATCCTTTATAATTTCTCTATATGTTTAAGAAAAATGATGATTGGCTCACAAAAACAGGTTCCCTACGGTACAATGAGAAAGAGAATACTGGAAACGAACAAATCAGCTTTAATCTCTTGCTCTTAAATAGTCCCTAAAATAATTTAAGCCCAGACTCTTCCTTCTGTGCCAGTAACTTACACAACAAAGCAACACTCTAAGTACGTGTAGACAAATAAATGAGATTCATCTCTGTTCAAAGTATCTTTTGGTGTATTAGGATCCTGGTAATGACTCCCAGTTGCTAGCGTGAAGAAGATAAATGTGACAGCCGTTTTCCCATGCCCCACTGACTCACTATTCATCTAGCTAAGTACATAGACAGTCCTCTGAGTACCCCTCCAGCCTCACAGCTTCTCTATGGCTCAGCAGCCTTATTCCCACTTTCATAGAGGAAGAACTGATTTAGACAGAATGTCTTATCCTCATTATTCGGGCAGTTTATGGGGCAGAGGCTGGATGCTTACCCACACCATGTGACTGCTAGACCAGTAGCACTCACAAGGCCATGGGGGCAGGACCGTGTCTACCATGAAATCACCAGCACTTGCAACAATTCACAGAACTGGCCCTTGACCACAAATATCCAGGGCTCCTCAGACATGTCATTGTCCAGCCCAGAAATTTTATTCTTCCTCCCCCTGCATCTCCAGCTGATTATAAATTATAAAATTTAAATACAATGTTTTACTTCATTTTGTGAAGAAAATTTAGATTAATAACATGCAGCATTATTATTGCTTTGATTGAATGAGGAGCTGGTTGTAAATTGTTTTTAAACTCCAGTGTAGTAACACAGCACTCTTTTATCTCCAGACTTCAAAAGACAAATAGAAGACTAAGGAGTTAATATTTCCCTCAGGAAATTGAGGTGCATCATTTTCTTCGGTTTCCAAAGAATGCATTTAAAAGGATAAATATGACACAATGGTACAGGAATAGGTGTGTATTCATGAGAAAAATGTTTATACCACATCTATTCCCTTAGGTGAGAACATACTCCTTCCCACCTCCACACCTCAACTGTATGTTTCTACAAATCCACATTTATACAATTACATTCCTGAGGGAAAAGGAGCAGTGATTCCTTTAAATTCGTCTCCTTTCAGCCCAGAAACAGTTCTTACACTTTCTTTGCAATGGCTATCAAATCATTAAATTCCCTGACATGAAATAAATATTTTTTTAAAACTCATAGCCCTGCAGAAAAAGACAGTCTTTAAAGTCAAAATATGGTACTATCCTCTCATAGGGATAGGTTGGAAAGAATCAGTGAAACAGAAATCAGAAGATGGGGAGATTGTTAATTGCAGTCTCTACCCAGATCTAATTTGCCTTCTATATACCCTAAGTACTCTATCTGTGCAGATTAAAGATTTCAGGAAGAATTTACCGTTGCTTAGCATCTTGCATATTCACATACATTCAGCAAAGTGTATGAATATATAGTTTACACTCTCCCAGCTGAATGAGATGGTATTTTACATTTGTTTTGCATTCTCCTTGGCTGACTGACAACACGTATCAGAAGGCAGTTTAAAATCCAGCACCCCAGCACATATGTTATCTTCTAATAAGCAAGCAGAGCAAATAGCAGCTACTTCTTTCATCCCTTTCTCACCTGAAAAATGTGCATGCCTGGGTCTGTTGAGTGAGGTTGAAGATCAATTTACTGTACCAGCAGAAAAGACAAAAGCAGTCTCTTGACAGCAAAAGAAAACAATCTGGTTTAGATACTGAAGAAGAGTTATGTCCAGATTCAGCCAGCTAGAATTATACCTAAGTCTTTGTTCCTCATGCCTCTTGGATACATAGGTCTAGAATCATCTGGTTGAAACCATGAGGGCCAAGTTGCCTGATCTGAGCCTTTCCCATCTCTACCAGCCCTTAAGCATATGAAGGGCCAAGAGTTCACCCCCATTTTCCATGGCAACTTTGGCCTTGAAACTCCTTGTCACCTCCTACACATGTCTACTCACTTCCAGAAAGCCTCAGGGATTTTTGAAGTTTGGTTCTGGAAGAAAGAAAAGAATATATGTTTCTCCTTTGTATTTTCATTTTCTCTGGTTTGCTTCTCATTCACTTGCTGCCCCTGGATTGAACTGGCTGCAAATACAAAAGGGAAAAGAAACGCAGCTGACTATATTGGCAGGCATGGGCGAGAATGTGAAAGAGGGTTGCTTGTGTAGTCAGCAAGG
The DNA here is from genome assembly GCF_000690835.1 of Fulmarus glacialis. Taxonomy (NCBI): domain Eukaryota; kingdom Metazoa; phylum Chordata; class Aves; order Procellariiformes; family Procellariidae; genus Fulmarus; species Fulmarus glacialis. The sequence continues at coordinate 60,925 of NW_009228872.1, read as the reverse complement.
CTCAGATTCTTCAAACTTAGTTTGTCATTGTCCCTACATTAAATGTGTGTCATACAATTCATAGCCGATTTCACCATTTGCTTATCCAGATTAAACACCAAAGTATTAAAGGAGGTTCTGAGATATGTTGACTTCCTCCGGAGAAGCTATTCCCTTAGTTCCCGTATTTACCTTGCTCTGAGCCTGTCCCAGCCCTCTTATCACTCTGTCACCATCAACGCCCCTTGGGCAAATTTGACCCATTGTTGGTAATACAATGACATTTAAATTGTAAAAAATATATTAAGCTGCATCAGAGGGCTGTGCTCATCTTCATACAAAATATTAACTTTCCATTTGCCTGTGGGAAAGGAAATACCTCAGAGCAATTTCTTGGGTCTCATAGCAAAATAGCAGGAAAAAGGCCAGAATGGTATTTTGCCTGAGAAATGCTCCAAATTGCCAAAAGTGTCCCCCAATGGCCAACTCCACAGGATTTCTATAGCCACATGAAAAAAATTATACTCAGGTATGTGCCCTGTTCACCTGAACTCTGTTTTCATTTGTTTTGTATCATCTTCTTGAAGTTTTGTGAGGAATACTGTTCAGAAGGGTTTCTAAAGCCTTTCCTACTAACTGGCTTTTGTCAGAGGTGATGTCAGTCGGTACAAGGTAGCGAATGTGTTAGCTGAGCAGGGATTTTGAGATGTTTATAGTTTCATTTTTAAAACATATATATATAAAGGATTTTACATTAGTATGGACAGGATTTTTTCTATTCCTGTTTTCATTCCCTTGGCAGAGGCTGAAGGTGAGCTGAAATAGAAATTGAGGTCAGTTCTCCTGGTTTAAAAGAAACAAATGGCAGGTTGCAGAGTCCTCAGAGCTCATGGATATGTGGATAGAGAACAGGCAAAGGCAAGAACTGGTGCTACACCCAGCAGCAGGACTCATGGAAACCCACAGCACCCCTTCCTCCTTTTATCGTTTCTGAGTTCTTTTGCTCCCCACCTACAATTACAAAAAAAAAATGTAGAACCTATTATAAAAAGTTATTCCTTTATTACATTTTCATGTGAACTCCTTTTTTTAGCTTTATAACTGGTTTGCAAAATATACAAGTAATTTTGGTGAAAAGAAAATAGAAATTAATCTTTTTCATTTATTTTCAGTTTTACCACCTTTCCCTTTGTATGTCTGCTCCTCCTCTATTCTGATTTGTCTCTGGAAAAGGAACGGGAACAAGACAGGGAATGATATGCATTTTAAAGGCTTATTTTCAAACAGTTTTAATGAAAACTTCAGTTTTAGTAAGACATTGAGCTTTCAAGTGTTCTTTTAGAATGCCTAAATATAAAGAATCTCAACCAACTGTTTGGACATATGTGTTAGTAACACAGTAGTCATAGTATATAGCATACAGTGGTAGTACCTGGGCCTATTGATTTTGCTAAATATCTAAAATTCCCATCAATTCAGTACCACACTGTTGAAACATTACATTTCTGTTTAGATCTTGAGATATTTAAATTAGGGTATTTTTGAGTGGCAGGAGTGAAAAGAAAAGATAAAATTACCATATTGTTATCTATCTTGGACTGAAACTGGTAATTGTCTTCAGTAATTGCAAGGCTGCTAGGTACTTGCTGTATTATTTAAAATCCTGGGTCATCTTTCTGTAACTTTGATCAGTATGGTTTTCACTCTGACATAGTTTCCACATTCTAAGTATTTCATGGCCAGCGCTGCAAAGCACAAAAGGTAGCACATCGTATTATCTGAGTGCTGTTAAAACGTGCATTAGCAAATTATATCTTACAAATAAATTTTTAAAAAAACACCCTGGGCTTCAATTTTTAAAACAACAAGTAATGAATTACAAATTCCCACTCTGCTTTAATTTGATCTGCGCAGGTAAATAGGAAAAACATGAGATTATTATAAGATTTTTTAAATTTTGGGAGATGTAATCCATGTAACACATGGGTTTCTGGGTGTAGGTACAATTATTTTGTTCTGTGCTTTACAGCAGGATTTAATTCTGAAATGTCATTTATGTACTGAATCAAATGTACAGTACAGGAAACTAGTAAACATAAAATAGCAAATGCATACCATTGGGGTTTTTTCCCCCCCTACAGATTTGGCCATTGTGGGAAACGTGGGCTAGTTTTCAAGATCTTTATATGAATGTTGATCATGGTTATTACCGGGAACCACAATTAATTCAATTGTTTACATTGAGTATTATATGTGTCACGAATTTCTACACTGATGATTAGTAAAAGCAGAGTCTCAAGTATGCATAAAAAAACCTACATCAGTTGTATAATTCTACCCTAGAAAAAGTCTCTGCAGTTGAAAATAGAGTAATGTCTCACCTCTGCTATTCAGACCTGAACAGCCTGTGCGATTAGAGATAATCTAAGCTTGTAAAACTTTTAAGCAATTGTTTGGTTGTACATACTTTGAGTCTCGTGAACTTCAGTAACTAGCACAGTGCAAAGCAAATATGACCATCTTTGCAGAATTGAGGAGCAAATAAAATGTCCAACAGATGCGTAAAAATAAAAGTAGTACTCGTTCAGCAGAAAGTGCTAGAAACCACCTTAAACATAGGGCTATTTGGTCTTAACTTAACCTGTTTGAGTCAAAGATGATTCCAAAGAACTGGCTTAAGTCTAGACTTTTCATGCTTTTGTATTTGATAGTCCTTGTAACATGTGCTAGGACATTCCAGTCCATTTCTCTGGGGTATGTAAAGGGTAGCAGGCTGTATCTTCACTTGGCTGCATGAGTTGATTTGAAAACTAATAATGGAATTCTGTGAGGCAGAAGTATCTTTCAGGAGTTTGGGAGCTATTCAGCAGATTACTGGGAAGCAATGGATGCCATCATACTCACTGAAAAGGCCTGCACAGCCTTTAAATCTGCTATATGAATCCTGACTTTCTTGGAAGGTTACTTTATATATTAACAAAGTCTCTCATCTCTTTTCCCCTACTTGTTCAATAAGTGAAAAAAAACTGAAAAGCCTGTAGGTGATAAAAGTATTCCTTGAAATCATCTCAAACAGAATGTAGCCACAAGGTAAAATTCTTCCAGGAGCAAAAATTGGTCATGCACGATTACTTTCTGACACACAAAATAGCTAGTTCAGAGTTTATATCATCATTAAATAAATGGGATCTAACAAAAAGTCCTTTTTTCTTTCTTTGTTCTTATTACTAGAATAGGCAGAATAGGTTTTGACAATTTTTTCTGAGTCAATTTGGACCCAGCTGAACCTTGCTCTCATTCTGTATAATGATTTACAGCAATGCAAAGAGGCTATATAACGCTGCATTTTGGATTTCATAGCTTTTTATTCCCACTTTGGTAAGCATGTACAGGGCAAGTGAAGGGGATGGGAGGTAAGTCTCAATGGTGACCAAGAGGAGCTCCTCTGTGATAACATGGAAGGAATGCTGTATTGTAGCATGCTTACCCTCACTGCTAGATTTGTCATTGACGGACCAGATAAACTTGACACAAACCCTAGACATGTCTTTACTCCTCATCATTAATAAGAGTAGATTGCCTTCTGATTTACTATGGGCAACATTCTGCTAACATTAACCATATTGAACAATACCTTCCTCTCACATAAAGTCAGTGAAGCTCATTGCAGAGTGTTATCTGATATGACCGAGGATTTCTGAATTGTCTCCTTTTTAGGAAGCCATTTCTAAGGGCAGGCAGCTCACTCTGTTGCTTACCAGAATATACACAAAGTCTTTGGAAACAATGCCAGCTAATGACAGCCTGTAGTGCTACTGCTTTTCCTTTCAGTCCTGGCACTGCGATCCATTATATCGTTGTGTGAATAAGAGCAAATGGGTGCGTGTGAAAAAAAGAAAAATGTCGATAGAGGCATTGCTCTTTCTTCATCTTACTCTGGTCATCAGCACAGATTTACTAAGTGGTTTAGTGAGCGTTAGTCCCTCCTTCCTGTTATCAGCAGCCAGTTCAGCTTTCCTGCCTACGTCACATCGCAGCCCCATGGCCCTGCTGCTCTCCCTGTCTCCATACCAGCTACATCCCCCTCTCCCCTGACATTCAATCACCGCTCTCCACAGTCAGTCCCTTTGAAGTTAATTACCCCACTCCTGAAAGAAGTTTCAACTGAAAATGAAAAAAAAAAAAGGTACAAAGTTCAAAAAGTATAAGCTATATGACTCAATGGTCAAAGAGAATGGAGGTAAATGCTGATCTGCAAATGTTTAACAACTAGAGCATTAATAAAATGATGTAAGGTCATCCTCCTCCTCTAAGATTGACCACAAAGCAATGAATAACAAATGCAACATCTTCCACATGTAAAAATGAAGAAATACGACTGAAATCCAGATTCTGATTTGACTCTCACCCTTTTGATCAGAGATTAGTAGTCCTACACTTCACTAAAGCCTCTGAAAATGCCAGATGAGCTCTAAAAGGGAAGCAGAGCACTTCAGAGTTGAAACAGTTATCAATCCTGCCCTTCTGTGCATTCGGTATATGAAAAGAGTATCTTCACCCCCCCAAATAAGAACTGGTAAACATTCAAATAATAGTTATTACAGCCACTTGATATTCATTTTGGATTGTGTTGTTATAACCCATTTGGCAGAACAAAGAGGTGTTTATGGGAGAGAAATTGCCTTTCCTTAGGCTGCTGCTCAGTCATGCTGTCACTGAGCCCATCAGACATACACGGGCTCAGATAGGAGGCAGGTCAAAGAAGCAAAGGGTTGGGTAATTCCTTCTTTGCATCCATGACAAGGAGTAAGCTACTTAATAAGCAGGTGTGAAGTTATTTGCTCCTTATGCAAGCAAGGAGCAGGGAAAAAACACTCACTGAGTCACAATTTGTACCCTGGTCTGACTGTATTGACTATTTCACTGCACACTCGGGATCAAAGCAGCCGGGTGTCAGCCAGCAGCTAGCTTAACTGCACAGGCAGGGGAAATGCTGAAATGCATCACATCCACTTTTCCTTCTGACTGTGAGATGAACTGTAATCTTGAGAGTAAGACTAGCTATGAGGTGCTGGTTCAAAGTCAAGTTATAAAACCCAGAAGCATATTCTATTCCCAGCATGACACTAATAGAATATCTCAGTGGTGAGTGGTTGTTTGAGAGCTGGTATATGAAAAAGCATAGATATAAGTGATACTTATGTGCTGCAAACTTCAAGAAAAATGACAAATGCACTGTAGTTCCTGTTATGATGATTAGCTATGAGTGGAATGCGCAGGTCAGTTTGGATATTTTTTGCTTGTTGAAAATACTCATGACATTGCGGGGGGGCAGGGGGCAGGAGGGTGTCCCATATTTCCTTCTTTGTGTTTGCCTTTAAAGCTGAAGATACCACACAATGAGAAGTCATCTGAGAAAGTAATTTGCTTGGGTTAGACCCCATTGCTGGTTTGTTTGTACAGAACATGTCAGGGCTCCTGGGTCTGGGACTGTGTCCTCCCACCCACCACTGAACGAATAAGTTCTTTCCGGGGGGGCTGTAGTTCCAGGCATGTGGTTGCTTTATTCTTGTTCAAACAACTATGAACTGTGTTTAAGGCAACTAGCTCTGTTCAAGACAACGTCCGCAGCAGCTCATGGGTTTCTTTAAAACTGAAGTCTCTGACTGTTGTACCAAGCCTTTCATCTGACCCTTGACTTGTTTTCAGTCTCCTGTCTCTGGATGCTAACACATGGGTAACAGGCCTTCCAGAGGCTGAGTTGCCATTCCTGGACCTCTTTACTATACCTAGACAGACTCGTCTGATATATTACAACACAACTGAATTAAAATCAAAGACTTGCATTTATTTACTAGAAAGAAAATCTAGGTAAACCTGTTTTGCACTCTTGCTATATAGCCGCATGGTTTTCTGTATGGAATGCAGTGTTCCAATGTACTTTTTTCATAAGGCCATTGACAGCCTTTGTATCCAGACTGTGAAAGAAAAATACTAGTAAAGCTTACTAGATTTCAATGTGATCTAAGGTATTACACGTTATAAAATTAAAGTGCCTGTTCAGTAAATTTGGTAAGTAAATTGGCTATGGAATAAAGGCAATATTATTTTCTATAGTGAATTATTGCAAACCTGATTTTTCACTTCTTTCTCAGAAGATCACTATAGCAGATCAAATAACAGTAAAAAACATTTCTTCTCTCTCTCTCTCTTGCCCCCCTGCCACCTCCCTGCCCTTCCCTTCATCACTAGGAGAAAAAGTTTCATGAGAAGAATATATATACAATTGTATTCTGCTGTATTTTTCTTCACCTTTGGGTAAAGATGGATTTTTTCCCCCAAGGAGGAGCCCAGTCACTTCACGGCCATGACTTCTATTATCTTCTTGCCTGGAGAGCTTAGATCTATTCAACTGTGAAATAGCTTGTCCCTATATTATGCAACCTTGATAATTCTCTGTTTGGCATTACTCACAGATGCTAAGGGTGGAAACATCACCTCTAGGAATAGAAGGTAGGAAGTTGAATATGCCACCAGAACTTTAAAAGGGGAGGGAAGAGGGGGAAAAAAAAGAGGTTCATGTATCTTAGGAAAGTGCAAAATAAGAAAATTGAAAAATTATCTTTGAAAACTGATAAAGCGTCTTTGAATAGAGCGTGGGATATTTTTGAAGAGCAAATCCCAGCTGTTTGTGGAATTCTCCATTATGCAACTTCCAGACCTAGTAAGAAATCTAGTTTGTATATACGCTTACACACATGCTCACACGTTATGGAGACATCAGAAGTGACACCACAGCTAAAGATCATTGGTTGAAATGTACAGTTAAAGCAGTACTAAAATCCCTTTTCTTCACACTTCAGTGACTGGATTTGGTATCCAATTTTGACAATCTATCTCTTTAGAAGAAAATTTAATTCTGGCTTTTTTTTTTGTAAATAGCTTTCTGGCTTGCAGAGGAAATCTCCTCCTCCTTCTCTTGCTTGGTCTATGTTTACAGGTTGGATTAAAGCTTTCAAATGTTTGGGTTTAATTTTCATTTAAGATGTTTGTAGGAGATATGTGGTCCTTTCCACAGCCAAAGGCAACTGTAGGATATCACAAAAATTTCAATATTCTGTGCTTCAGAACTTCTTCTGTGCATTGTACTGTTTTGGGAAGGGGTATGAGTGAATGTGTCTGTGCGGATGACAGGCTGCTTACATGGAAGAGTGAGGCAGCAGATGTTTTTGTACAGCCTGAGCAACACCTGGGTTTGACCTTGACAACAGATTAAAGAAGTAGGCTTTTGAGGTAATGTGCAGCTGAACAAAGTTTGGAGCTGTAAATATAAAAACCAGCCTCACCTGATTCTCTGTATGCTCAAGAAGGCAGGATATTGCACATTTTTATAAATAAACAGAAATGCAACAGTTCCGCTATTTTTTCTTGCTTAACCAGAATACTCCCAAAAACATTAAATATTGATTCTGCTACTTGGGACAAAAGAGATACTACAGCCCATATCCTTCCAGACACTCTCTAGCTAAAATAGTATCTTTTCTTCCTGCTCTCCTGTTGATATAATACCCATAGTCCAATAGCATCTTGAACATAGTCAAATTCTGACATTTTAATTGTGAACAGATTTAGATTCAGTTTTTCAGAATACTTTAAAGTGAACCATACAGAGATTAATCAGTAAGGGTGCTGCAATCTCCAGCTACTTTTATTTTACCTTATTTCAAACCAACTTTTTAGGCCAGGACATAGGATAAACAGCAAACAGAATGTATGTTAGTGCTTAGAGTGACTGGAAGATGAAAAGTGGGCATGGTTTTGTATGGGTTGATGAAATTTTGCAGAAGAAAAGTTAAATAGCAGAGACTTTAAGAGGTGTGTGAAGCAAAGGCAGATTGGTATTTGCGTGGAGCCTGCAACTAAGTTAGATTCTACTTTTTTGACGAGAAATGTCTATGTGATTCCTTCCTTACCTCCTCCCTGGATGTCAGCTGGGCTTTCCTGAGTGCAAAAATGCCACTGGATGTATCCAGCGCTCCAAGTTCTTTCTGATTTTCATCCTGTTCTTTTTCAAGAGCAATAATATATTCTTTAAAATTGTTTAAATGTTCAGATGATGTTGTCTCAGGTGGTTCTGCACAAAATCATTTTATTATCTACAATATTTTTTCATTCCCTCAATAATTCAGTTACAGATTGTTTTGACTGTCTTTTTGCTAAAATACTGAGAGCATTATAGCAGGTAAAATATAAATTTGACAGGCAAAAACATTTTAAAAGAATACGATTCGCCTCTGCTGCATCACACAATGTTGTTAGCAATTATAAACACCAACTCCAAACACTCTGAAAGGTTTTCAGGGAATTTGACGGTTTAGAAATGTTCATCCACATAAAACCAGCATAATTTTTTGAAATGACTGATTCAGACTGATATGGAAATACCTGGTCCTGATTATTTTTGTCAATGAACTTTGGGACTGACAGATGCACTCGACTCCTTAACCAAATGGTAGTTTGGTACAGGCTCCAAAGGAGGTAAAGGTCTAAGCTGTAACAGGGCCAAGAGCTTCTCTAGTTCCAATCTGTTCTCTGAAAAACCCACAAAGGAGCAGAGTGACACAGTGAGCATCGATGCATATGAGCTTGGAACACCAGTCATGCGATTAACACATGAATAGCAGGTGGCTTTTCCAAGACTCGTTTATCAAGGATCAAAGAAAGTTGTGGGTACAAGGAGTCTCGTGCATACCTTTTCCATTGCATGCGATTTGACTACAAGCCAACCACTTTATTCCATAAATATGTCAGCCTAAGTGAGCTGCCTTTGAGCTCTCCCTGCTAAGCAGCCTGGCTGCATGGCGGTGACCTCTCCTTGAGCTGGGACACCTCTCAAGGTTGCTCCTCCAGGCAGAGAGACCTTTCATCAGTGGCAGATCTTTGGTAAGTGACTGCTATCACGTATAACCTTATATTATGGTAACTTTGTTTTTTCTCTTGGTAATTTTGATTTTTGTCTTGGTAACTGACTCTGCCTTGATAGTTTTGAATCATTGTTCAAATGATTGTGCAGTACAGTAATAGAGTGAACCTTGCCATTGAACTTAAGTTGCACCTTTACACATCATATTTCAGTAAAAGCACTTCTGGTAATACCTTTGACAGTGGTTCTTTAAGCGATCTAAATCCTGGGCTGCATCAAAAGAAGTGTGGCCAGCAGGTCGAGGGAGGGGATTCGGCCCCTCTACTCTGCTCTGGTGAGACCCCACCTGCAGTACTGCGTCCAGCTCTGGTGCCCTCAGCACAAGAAAGACATGGACCTGTTGGAGCGGGTCCAGAGGAGGGCCACGAAAATGATCAGGGGGATGGAACACCTCTCCTATGAGGAAAGACTGAGAGAGTTGGGGTTGTTCAGCCTGGAGAAGAGAAGGCTTCAAGGAGAACTTATTGCGGCCTTTCAGTACTTAAAGGGGGCTTATAAGAAAGAGGGGGACAAATTTTTTAGCAGGGCCTGTTGTGACAGGACAAGGGGGAATGGTTTTAAACTAAAAGAGGGTAGATTTAGACTAGATCTAAGGAAGAAATTTTTTACGATGAGGGTGGTGTAACACTGGCACAGGTTGCCCAGAGAGGCAGTAGATGCCCCATCCCTGGAAACATTCAAGGTCTTGATTAGGTGTTAGTTTGGCGAATACTAAAGTGGGAGTGAAACGAAGCAGTTGTCTTGGGAGAGGACTTCCACTTCACTTGACAAATAAATATTTCTACATCAGTCCTCCCCATCATCAGGGAGAACGTTGTGACCCATCACTTCAACACAAACATCCTCCTCTTAATTTTATTTTAGAGCTGAAGTCCTGAAGGACAAAATGAATGGTGTGGTGGAAATGGCGCAAGTATTGGTAGTGAGGTACTTCAACATGGAGAATGGACTTTGTGCCTTCTGCAAAGTCATAATCTTACTCTTAATGCTTTGGTAGTCTAACTAATGTAAATACACAAGTCTAAATAATTGCTTAGGGGCATCTTAATTAGAACTTCCATCTTTTAATTGGCAGAGAGATTAATTAAGATATACCCTCAACCATCCACTAAATCCCATCCCTTATATTTTATGAAGAATTATTCCATCTCTACTCAAGTGCAGGCCAAGAATACTAATCCTACCTCACTCTTCCACTCTGCCAATGGTGATGCTGCAAAGAAAAAACTTTCTTGCACATATATACTAAACCACATGGAAACCCTGGCATCTGGCTCCCTGCATTTCCCATGTATGGATGAGCTATGGAAGAAATGGCTGTCACCAGTATGACTCCTTCCCTGGAAGTCCAGAGGAAAAGAAAGAGCAGAGCAGAGGGAGCACTGCCCCAAGCTGGAAGGACCAAAACAGAGACTAGCCCTCTCAGAGGAGCACTGGACATATCTAAGCCTTGCCAGCTGCTTGGCAGCCTGAGGAAGAGGAGCTGCAGGCCTGTAGCCATGGTAGGATGCCTGGAAATTCCCAGGGTGGGGAAGAATGGGGAAAGACTTCAAAAAATGGTTAGTGTGAGAGTTTTTAATGCACAACATTCTTTTATCCAGAATGCATGAATTCTCATGAATTTCACAATTTCATCACTATAAACTAGGTTAAGTACATCTGCACTGAGTTTTCAGGGGAATTTAAATGAGAACTGGAAAAAATTTGGAAGGTAGCATTTCCATCCAAGTGCCTCTGCCAGGTGTAAAAAATTCTGCAGCTATTTACAGCCAACCCTTGGTGCTGCTGTTCAGTTTCTGTTGACATCTCATCAGATGGGGGTCCAACAGACCTCTTAGGACAAACTAAAACCAGGCAGCTTTTGAGTATGTCCAGCATTGTCCAGCCTGGGAAGAGGCTTGCCTCTGCAAAAATTGAGATTTCTTGATGAAAAATGAAATCTTAACTACCAACCTATGGCAAATCAATTCCTTCTGTACTACCAATCATGCAAAGAGCACTCAGGATAGTCTGGTGTCAGTGATTAAATTTAGTTGAAGTGCTTGTGGAGTAAAGAGACTAGTTAGCAGATTTATTGCCAAATCAGATACTTCTTGATTAAACACTTGAACAAGAAGTCAACATTTCCTCCTTCAAATAGGGATTTTTGTCCATTCAATGTTAGATGAAAAATGTGCCTGGGGGTGCCGAGTTTTACTTTAACAAACGGTGTCTGCTGAAATCACATTTATACAGGAGGTGGACCTGGAGCTGTGATCCCAGCAGAACTCCACTGCCTTAGAGAAAGCTAGGAAAGCAGATGAGTTGAGATTACCACTAGAAGTTATAGTTTCTTTCAGTCTTTTCCTCAGAGAAGAACGTATAAATAGCTGTCCCATGGACTGGTACAATCTGTTGAAGGTCACCAATGACATAAATATGTTCCTCCTGTTTCTCTTTCACCAAAAAGAACCCATTTCTACCACAGCGGCATATAAAAATTTAGGTAAGTTAGAAAGTAGGATTGAGGGGGTTTTTGTATAACAGATTCAGACTTCTGTATAACAGCTTAGAAACTGCAAGCGTAAATAGTGTTCGTTTCTAACAAAACCGCCCATGCCCTGTCATGAACAGAAATACCTCTTTCTAGTGTTTCCTTCAAACATAGATTTAGAAACAAAAAACATACTGCACCACCAGATAAACTATGGAAATTATGCTGCTTCAACCTGTGAAGCTTGGCACACTGTATTAATAAAATTGTATAGCACAGAAATACTGTACAAGCAAAACCCCCTATATTAATAAAAGTATATTTGCCTTCAAAATTATTTCAGTGATCCAGTGAAGCCTCAAGCAGCAATGTACCTTCATTACTGTACCAAAGTCAGATCAGAACGTGCAGAACCTTTACTAGTTTCTCATTAAAAACAAAACAAAACATACATTATCTGACACTCTTCTAATCAAAAGAGATAAGGGGTTTGAATGGGAGGGATATGACCCAGCTGCCTTTTCCAGTTTTTTTTTCATAATGAAATGCTGCTAAATGTTTAGATGCTAACAAATAAAAATAACTGTGGAAAGAAACTGACTGTCCTTGAAGAAAATCCTGCCGGTTGAAAGAAACAGTCAGTCTGCAAAACATGCATGCATGTAATGGTCAAAAAGGCTGGACCTTCTCAGTGCCACAGTTGGTGGACTTACTTTCCACAGGTTTGCAACCGGTGGTGCAGGGCAGTTCTTAATAACTGTTATGACAGCTTTGAGTTAAAACTGGAGAGCATAACCACCATCAGTGATGAAAGGTGCTAGAATAACCTGTGAGCAGATGTCCTGCCCAAAACAAACACACATGAAAGTCACTCTAGACCATTAGTAATAGAGGCAGAGGATATTGTTATTGTGGAAGCAATATGCTTATGTACCTATATGTGCATGAGACAGAGGGAGCCCACACCTCTATTTGTCTGTAGTGCAGACTTCAGAAAAGCTGGAAAGAGAGAAAAAGCACGTGAGAGGAATTTTCAGCCTGGCATATAGAGGCAGAAGCTGTGAGCAAAGACGTTGCTGCTGCTTTTTTGATTCCTCCAGCATTCAGGGAAACAGGATTGTGTTCTCTGAAAAAAAATCATAGGTCTGCTTCGAAGAGCCCCTGGCCTTCATCACATATTTCTTCTAAGCAGAACACCCTGCAAAATCCTGAATGTGTGGTTGAATGCTCAGGTCAAAGGAGCAATTGTTGCTTCCAAGTTGTCTTGTCATCTAAGTGGCATTACTGAGACCAAGGCCTCTTAAGGATTCTGTCACGAGGGGACCTCCCACAGGTCCTGTGAAGAAATCAAAGGAGTCGTCCAATGAGGGGTATAGTCATATTTCCCCTTCTGAAATGAAGACCTCCCTCCTGACCTCCTGGCTGCTCAGAATAATCCCAGCACTGTTATAACACATTAATTTGCCCTCAGGTGAAAGAAGGTGCCTTCACCAGAACATTTCATGTCCATGGGATGTGAAATACAAGCAGATTGGTGTTGTGAGTGAAAGCCATGCATTAGAAACCTTCTCATCTACAACCTTCCCTCTCCTCTGGGCATAAATATCCCTTCTCCGATAGGGTCCTCAAAGCACTAAATCCTGTGGGGCTGCATCAGAATGCCACAGCAATGAGCTACAGCCAAGTGTGTGACACACACCGGGCTGATCTGGTGCGGGGTTGCTCTGCCACAGCCCAGCTGTCCTGAAATGATATAAACGCATAATAAAACCAAGACAGGTACTGAAGAAAAGTTACTCTTAGAAAATATGTACAAGACTATTTGTTTGGAACTTCTTTACTTCCTTACCAAACAGAAAATATGTTGAAACTAGAAGAGAAATAATTAGCAATTTCAAAAATTACTATTTTTCTGATTAAAGACAGTTATTGATGATGTCTACTTTTGTATGGATCTATACTTTTATGTAGGCTTTTGTCTATCTTGCAGGACCTGGATAAATAAATGACAGATATGTGACAATGGAATATAAAATGGACATCTTCATATAGATTACTTTCCTTGATATCACATAAATCATAGACTTTATGGTGGATGAGTCATGTCCTGCCCAGTCTTCGTTAAAAATAATCCTGGATATTATTCTACTGTCTTGCCTAAGAGAGAAGCAGAGCAAGGCTGGAACTAGTCCGACACTCCCAGTCTGAGGCTTGCCTTTAGTACCAGGAGGCAACTGAACTGGCATTTTTGTGGGTACATCGCTGCCCAGTGATGACTTTTGAGCTAATTTGCCAAGGAATTTGGGAAACAGAATCAAAATGTCTCTCTGTCCATGCCAGCCAGGACAAGAGAGGAGGTTGGAATGGCTGCTTCCTCGCCCCCAGGGGCTCCAGCAAAGAGGTCCACCTATTCAGGACCATACAGGAGCCGCTTAGCATCTTGTAGGCACACAGAGCCGAGCTCTAGAGACCATATTTAGATCATCTGGTTAAGAAGTTGCAATGAATCGACCACAAAAGTCTGTTCATGCACAGTTTGAGGAGGTCTCAAGTTCTGAGCCCACCCACCTCTCTTTTTTTCAGTTTTTGCTAACCACATAATGGTGTTTTAAAGTAGAAATTCAGATTCTCCTTCTACCAGGACTGTTTTTCTTTATTTTGGTCAAAATTGAAACAAACTGAAAGCTAATTATTTCCTGCTTCAAGCACAATAGAGTGTTTATTGGAATGTTCCCTATAATCCTATCTGAAGTGTTATACCAGCTCAGTAATAAATGAGCTTTCAATTAATTAAATGCAGCTCTCCATATAGACAGATCACTCCAGAAACTAACAGTTTCTTTTTTTTCCTCCTCCTGCATCAACATCTGTTGTACAAAGCAGGAAGAAGGTGTTCACTGGGGTTTAATACAAAACATCATGATTGCAGAATGTTTCACTCATGGTGAAATTCATCCTTAGTGAATTAATGTTAAAAACTAAATAGAAATATTATTAGTTCCACTGTTAAAATGTAATTTATTTGGGTACAGTTTTTGCACTTGGATTTTTTTTTTTATTTAAGCATTTTAAAATTGGTGATGTAAAATTGGAATTTCCGTCATTTTTAATAGGATTTTTAATAGCATTTCTCTCTAATTGCATTTAAATTACATTTTAGAGAATTAACATTCATTCTTGATCAAGACAATGTGAAATACAACAACAGTTATTTGTGTGTCAGAAGGCAAAAAAGGATGATTTTTTTTTTTGCAAATATTAATAATGGGATGAAAGGGCTAGTTTCAAACTATCTAGGTATTTCGAGCCAGTTTACTACAGGTGTTTTGGTGTCAGGAGAGTTGCTCTGAAAAAAATCAAAGTGAACACTTTTCTGTTTTACTTGACTCAATACTCCATGCATTTGCAAGGCACAAAAATTAGGCTGCAGGAAACTTCAAAGAAAACTGGCCTAAGTGCATTCATTCTTCTACAGTGCTAAGGAGTTGCTAAGGAGTAAGCTTAAAGCATATCAACTGCTCCATGAAGATGCCCCTTTGGTGTGCTCTGTGGTACACACACTGTGGGGAAGGCGTGAAAGAGAAGTAGACTCTTCGGGTTTACTCTGGGACACTGGCTGCAGAGTAGCAAGTGTGCTATGTGGCCATATCTCAGCTATCCCGTATACCAGGAAAAGCACTTTTTTATAATATTTATGTGTGGGCGCTAATAGGTAAAAAGCGTGGACTAGGGCAGACATTCTTGAATCATCCGCGCTTCAGGTCTCCCAGTTTCAAGGAAACTGCTGGCTTATGTATCTATATGCAGTGTAGAATCTTGATAGCATCTACTGAGTTCCTGATGAATAGAGGCTCAAGCACCTTAGGAATGATGAAAGGAAAGAAAAAAATGTTCCTTTGCTACTAAAGAACATGTTTGGTACAGAACAATCAAAGACAAAAGGAAGGATAGATGTAAGGGGGGGAAGGAGGTGTTATACCTGAGCTACAAGACTCAGGATACTGCCTATGCTGATTGGTGCAGCACCCCCTGCTTCAGGCCATACTGAGCCTTAACAATAACTTGGGGCATGATTTTGGATTCATAAGGTAGGCAAAAGTCCAAGTGCTTACTGAAAGAGATCATGCTGGAAATAAGGAATAAAATTTATGTGTGAGAAAAGTTTCCAGGGACTTACAAACAAGGCAGAGCAAAAAAAGGCATTCTTACCACTCCAATTAAAAACGTGTCTCCTCAACAGAATGACACTAGTGAAACGGTTGAAGTCCCACCAGCACAGAGCCAGATAGCAAAGGTGCCTTTTAGAATAACACCCGCTCCAAGTGCATCAAGGAAGCCACACTGAATGACCAGGGAAACAAAAATCCATTCCTTTTGCCTTGATGCTACAGGCTTTCCTGAGCCAGTGAAGTATTCACAGAATTGCAGCCTGTGATCTTCGAGCTAGGAAAAGGGAGGAGGCTGGACAGAAAGGCCAACGATGTGGCAGGAGAAGTAAACACTCTCTCACGCTGCTCTGCTCTCCCCGATGGCCTGCGGAGCCAGAGGGCTGCAAGAGGTAGGTACTTCTCGTCCTCGCCCAAAGGAAGTATGGTGCTGAACACATCCCGTGTTCTGGGTAGAACAGCTAAACCCCATGGTCTGATGCACTAGCATCTGCATTTTATCCTCACAGTTATCTGGGTGTGTGTGTGACTTTGAAGCTGAAGTTCCTGCATGGAAAGCCATTGTTAAAACATTTTCATCCTGCACCTGCGTCGGTGCCTGCTTTCACACGGAAAGCTACAAAGGCTGACCAGGTCCTCTTAAAAACTTCGGTCTGCCTACCTTTATCTCCATTCATAGCAAACCCACCTTGAGCTCGAGTCTCAGCAGCTGGTATATTTTTGTTCTTTCCAAAAAGTGTTAGTTTCTCCACCTGAAACAGTGTGCTTTGAAGCTTATCCCTGCTAAGAAATCACTTTTATTGAAATCTCTCACTAGGGCAGCAACTTGCCTCATCAAATGTTCTTTATGAGTATTCTTTATGATTTTCTTCCCCTATAATTCATACTGGAGAACATAATTCAGAACAAAAATTAGTAACAGCAGCCCCTGAAGACGGTGTGGTCAAACTGATCCAGATTTTTTTAGTGGCCCTTGCATCTGACTTACCATTGCGCCTGATTGCCTTTCTGTCATTTATATGTCTAGTCTCTGCTGCTTGTATGGCTGGGAAGTCTCATATTTGTTTAAAACGGCAGAGTTGGAAGAACAAATCTCTTGGTCAGATTCACAGAGGATGAAACTTAGTAGCAAAACTAAGAATGGGATTTAAAATTTAATCCAGGGTTTTAAGTATATATCTGTCTACAGTTTGGTACACGTGACAGTTGTTAATTGCCTGAACTTTTACTAATGGAAAAAATTACCAGATTGCTTTCTGAGATGAAAACTGAGTCGTTTGTGGGCATGTTCATATTCTTACTACATTTGCTTTCCATGATCGTGCCAGGTAAAAATAGGAAGGCATAAATATTTATGCAGACTAGAGCTTAGGGAGGCACAGCCAGAGCATTACACAGACATTTGTATCTACACGAGTTTGGGGCGTATTCATCCCATAAAAGGCTGATGCTCGTGAGCCACAAGAGGAGACTTAACCTCAGCAGTTCTTCAGGTCCCTGTTATCCAGGTGTTGCTTCAGTTCAAAACCAACAGTTAGCAGAAATGATTATTCTGTGGCAACAGAAGTTATTAGTCATAGACAGATATTAGTCATAAACATAAAATACAGAGCCCTTTAATAAAGCTGTTAGTGGGCAACTAAGTTTTGGGGAATTTGTTGGATTTTCTTTTTGGTTTTGTTTTTGTTTTTTAATAAAGGGGCAATTGAAATGGATGGTGCTTTTAGAGGTTATGGTCAGTTGCAATGCATTCATATCAGCGAGGCCATAATGTAGAATGACATTTGGGTTAGAGAAGAGCTGGTACTGCAGTAATTGTTCATCCATATAGATTTTCATTGAATAAGTTCCATTTTAGTGTCTGTATATATTTGCCACTATTTCGATTTTAAATGTTCTGTCCAGAAGATTGCAAATGCTGATGATATTTAATATGGCATTTTAAACACAAAAGACACCCATGGTAGGGAGAAGTGATGGGTTAAGAGAATGACAGCAGGGTGACACCAATTAGTTAAAGGTTATGAAATGAGAGCTACTTTGTAATGGACATGTGCAGAATAACAAGGATACTTGTTACCTTCTGAATAACCGGGTTCATACATTATACAGCTAGATTATAAGGTCTGATCTAAGGCATAAATCAGAGGGTTTTGCTGAATTGATTTTTGTTTGAATTACAGCATGTCTTCTAAGAAAAAAATCCCAACTTTATTCTTACATTGTCCTGAAGCTCTTAAGAAATTCAGGAAAGGCTGCCAATAATATGAAATGTGAAAGATATCATCGCTTTCCCTCTGTCTCTCTCTCTCCCCTCCCCCATCCCCCCCTTAGATATATGGAAGAGACACCATGCCAGAGAGACTCTGCAATTCTCTCACAGGTATCAAAGTGGAGCTACCCCAGCTGAGAATTTGTACGCCAGTGGTAAGGAAGATGGGAAGGAAACATCCTCTGTAACATCATCAAATGATAAAAGATGCGGGCTCTGGATTTTACTAGCCTTTGAATCTCCTGCTTTTAATCCTTTTGAGGGAAAGGCTTCATGTATTTGTGAACCCACAGGCATGTCCTCTTGAACTGTAAAGACTGTAGAAGACCTTCACGCTGCACGAGTTCTGTGTGACTTAAATTCACTACCATGAAAGTGTGGGGAGAGCATGCTTGAGACTAGAGATAAAACTGATAGAAAGAGACCAGCTAGGTAATAACTAGGGCTCCAGACCTCCAGAGTGGGCAGGAGTTAGAAGTATCTTACAATGGACCATAATTTTTTTTAATCAGTCACTTTCACTAAGTCCCCTGTGCAGCCTTACAATTAAAAAGTAGGTTATTATCCCTTTCAAAAACCTATTAGAGGTAGCAGGAAGAGATACTATTACTTATTAGACTGAATGGATACAGTAGGAAAAAAAGACACACATCTCAAAGCTGCTCTTCAGGTCTTAATGAACGTGAATAGAGATTTTGGTGACTTGGCAGAGTTGAGTTCTGAAGGTCAGTATATAAACTACTAGGTGATCTTTCTGTTTTAATTCATTTGGATATTTTGTAGATCTGATGTAGTACTGAGGCTAAGAGAAGCTGAAATATTTAAAAACAAACAGCATACAATTAAAGCCATGTAGCAAGAATTGGCTCTTTCCCAGGTCCACCCAGCTGTGTCAGTGCTAGCACTGCCTTCCTTGCTTCTAAACCATTTCAATGACACCTTGAAGACCAACAGGAAGGTCTGACTTGTACTGTGATAAAGCTCTACATTAATCAAAGTTGTGTTTCATTACTAGAAACTAAGCCTGGGAATGACTAGAAATAACTATAACATTGCATTTAATTTTGTGGTGTGAAATTCATTGTATGTATTTGAAAAACTAGTGTGTTGATTACATATATTAAAGCATAGATTACCGAGAAAGCAGATGTAAATGCTACTTCATTACTTTCTTAAACCTTGGTAATGCAAAGTCAACAGTGAGTGCAAATAAGTGCAAGTAAAAGCACGGGTGTCCTTCTTATCAAAAGAGCAAAACCTCCAAAATGCTGGCATCAAAGCGGTCCCTGCTCGGTGGCTACCCAATGTCAATGATTCAGCCCTTTGAACATAAAATAGAGAGTAAATGGGATTGAAAACAACTGGGCACTGAAAGTACACGACAGGTCCATGGCCCAGATGAAGATGTACATGCATGACAATGTGGCCCATAGTATTTTTCCACACGTCTTTGCAGTTGTCACAGTTCTATATGTTTCATTGATTAGAATAAAAGGACAAAAAACCTACGGTTTGTGATCATGAGCTTTAAAATGTTTCAGAACCTGAAACAGTTTTATTTGAAGGGACACACAGCTGCAAGGGACACACACACTTTCATTTTTGTGATACTTCACCCAGTGTTATTAGAACATCATCAAATCATTTCATATTCTCAAAATATTTTTCAGAGATCCAACTTAAAACTGCAAGATGATGTTGTTCAGATATTTTTTTCCTCTAGCATGTGGCAATTATGATGAATCAGAGTTTATTCTGTGTTCTGTCAATCACCATAGTAACTTGCACTCTGTATTTAATAGGAAACAAAAAGTTATTTATTTGACAGAGATGGAGTTCTGGGAAGCATTGGTTTATGAACATTGGCAAAACATTTTAATGCGACTATTTGCTTCTCAGGTTGTTACGTGTACCAGTAATTTGATCTTCATCTGTCATGCAGACTTCACAAGAAGAAATTGATTGTAGTCAAAGAGTATTCATTAGGATTACAGCTATTTTCTACTCTTATCAGTTGTTATATAAAGCTAGACTGTGCCCTATTCAGTCCAGACTGTTTATGTATATGTAAACCATAGCAAAGGTACCTTGCTCGCTGTTGGGCTTGTTTTGTATTCTCAGGAACAAAAGGGATTTCTAAACTGCAAACAAGAGAGAGCAATTGCTTATTGTTATTTAATGAAATCATTGCTGTTCAGTATCAGACCTCTTAAGGTCTATTTTTTCAAGCCCAAACTGTGAGATTGCCCATCAGATTTTAACAGTTCCTTTGATGGTGCAAATTGATTTATTTTATTTCATGAAATGACTTTCAGCGTGTTATTTGATCTTTCTGACTGGTTACTCTTAACAGGGATCAACCCATTGCTCTGCCTCATAAAAGTGGCCCCACAAAACGCAGAGACGGCACAGGGGCAATAACTGGTATACAGTGGGGGGCAGAGGAAGCTGTGGGAAGCTGAAGAGCTCTATCTGCCCCATCCCTTGCTCTGTGGAACTCAGACACCAAATCTGCCTTCATATTGAACTTTTCCTTAAGCAAA
>NW_009228872.1:0-40494 GCF_000690835.1 Fulmarus glacialis | reverse complement strand
AAACCAGGGTGATTGCCCAGGTAGTTTTTCTTCATGAAGAGAGTTTCTGCACTTTCAGTACCTTGGTGGAAACATCCCATGATATGACATACTCTCAGAAATGTTTATAAAGCAATCCATCCAAAAAAGATGTGGTCATTACATTTCTGACCTCCTCTACTTGCAATGAACGCTTCATTACTGAACTTCATTATTATATATATATAAACCACTTAATTTTTTTCTACCTTTACAACTTATCTAAACCGTAATTACAAGCATACATTATTGAGGTAGCCTCCAGTCCCTCAAGCATCCATGTATTGTACTTATCTTTTGTTAAACACTTTATCATGCTGCAGTGAACCATATTTTACAATGCCTACAAATTTAAAGTTTGAATTTCACCAGTTCTATAGGGAATGTTTTACCCGGAAGGGTGAATTTATTTCTTCTAGCTCAGGAAGAATTTTGATGTTAACTCTGAGATGTTAAAATGTACCAAAAAAAAATGGAAAACACATCTATTAATTCAGAAATTTTATTTTATTGGAAACACAGGGCTAATATTTAATATACTTATTTTATACACTTAAATATACATTATCTCCTGCAGAAGCAGATGTAATCAATACCAAGCATCAAACAGTATGTGTATATTGATTGTACAAAAAAACCCTTTCACATTCATATTATCAAATAGGTTTTCAAATCTCTATTCTTAGAAATGCAATTTGGAGGATGTGCGCATGTATGTGTAAAACAAACTATTATTACCACTTCAGCTGTGTGTGTGTTGGCACTGCAGGCTACCAGTTTTGCTGAAGTAATAATTTGGTCATATCAAGGGATGGAAAATCGGATTGTCAAAGCACTATTCAAAGGAATTGCTGAGTAAGTGCATTGTGTTATTTCTTTCCTGCTAAGAGTTTAAACATCATACCTGGATATTATCTCATAAATATCACACACAGAGTACTTATGAAATAGATAAGGGAAGACTGGTAGCACAAGCAAAAATCAGAGGCGTTAGGGGTTAGGAAATGTTACCTGTGATAGATGCATTTTTCTAGCATAATGAGCTTACTGGGAATGCAGTGGTTTTGCTCTACAAGACAGTTAATCAAAATATTAGCAATGCTTTTTCATTCTAAAACGTGCAGAAGACAGGGGTCTGGTATGCTCGATGGTTTAACTTTGGAGACTAGGTTCAGGTTTTTGAGTGGCTTTATAGCAAGCTAATACTGCATCATCACCACTCTAAATGTTCAAAGATACAGAAGTCTCATTTTCAAATTTATTTAAGGCAACTCTATATAGGCAGGTGCACAAAGAGACTCTGAAATGGCCAACACAAACTAGTTCTGAACAGGAACCATATAACTCTGCCTAAGCTATTAAGCCCCACTGAGCTTTCCTAGCAGTCAGGATCAGCCCAAGTGCTTTAGCCAAGTGCAGGATCACAAGATCCATGCCTAACTCAGAGCACAGACAGGTAAAATTTGCATTTGCCCTTGCAGCTTTATCTGCAAAATGGGTATACAAATATTTACCTTTCACAAAGGTGTGGTATCTTTAATTAATGTAATATTGGATATATTGGATACAATAAGATGATCTTGGATGGGAAACTGCATAAATGCAAAGCATTAGATCATTAATGCCCACAGTTTATATTTCACATTCTGATTATCAATGTATGCTTGTATCCTTTTTGCAGAAAATAAAAGAATTATTTCTGAGGTAATGGTGAACAGCTTGTAGAGAACTTATATATATATGTTGTACATAATTTATGCACTGAAGAATTTGCGCAGATATTTCATTTCCTTCGTAAATGTCATTAGTAGAGAACACTGGTGAGAGATATCACATACAATCCACCTTTTGTTAATTTATATAGAGGCACAGTACACAGGTCACACATACCAAATAAAAGACTTCAGCTCAAGAAAAGAAATGTAATTGTAGAATGGATTTGCTTGCACAAATGCGTGGAAGATTTCAAACAAAGCAAGAAGGTAATATTGATTTAGATATAGCCACCCCTAAAAATACAGGCTTTACAAAGTCAATACTGTCTTGATTTAGGTTCTAACCCAACCCAAAAGTCTCAGATTCAGCTCCATCCACTTATTATTGATTTGTCTGGCATGCTGGGTTGTTTTTTTTCCAGAAATGCTTTTCTGCTCTCAAATTTTAGCTAGCACTCCCAAAAGAAAGTCTAATACAGTCACAAAGAGCAATTATATTCCTTACAATTGAGCTATTGACTATCGTGATAAAAAGGAAAGACAGAAGTCATGTCAGCTTAGCTTCTGACAGGACCTTACAGTGCTCCTTCATTCAAAACCACTTATGTAATCAACAAGCAATGAGTAATGAGCTGCAAAATATCAGCAGCCCTTAATTTTCTATCAGGTATGATAAAAACTTTATAAAGCTGTACTATTTTTAAGGAATAAAAGACCTTATAACTACTGCCAAGGCATCAGTTCTTTGCTATTTTACTATAATACCTCTTTTTTTTTTTCTCTCCTGCTACCTGACATATAAATGCCTATAATTTTAGACATCAGGACCAGCAAAAAAATCCACAGGCAGAGACCTGAAAGATATTTTTGCCATTTGTAGACAGCAGTTTCACCTGATGTGCATCTTCAGCACCTTCTTCATCTTTTCATGGGAAGGGGGGCAAGATGAAGGAGCACAAAGAGACAGCACAGCTCCTTTAAGAAGCCCTAACAATTTTGCTTTGATTAAATTTGTACAGTGAAATTGAAATCCTTTGGGTAGGGGTAAAAAAGCCCTGTTGATGAATCATAGAGGAAATCAAGAGAGGAAATAAAGCCATGCTTAGAAGAGATTAAACAAGGCATAAAGTTTTCAATAAAAGTAGCAGATAGGAAATACAAAGAGAGTTAACTGACTGGTTGGGGTGCAAACGTATGTGTGGGCAGGAGGAAAGGAAAGGGTAAATTTGTCTGGGGAGTAAATCCAATTAGGTCATTATAGTTCTATATGGCCACGATCCAGAAAAGCACTTGAGCTTATGTTTGGTTTTAACA
Organism: Fulmarus glacialis; assembly: GCF_000690835.1. Classification (NCBI taxonomy): domain Eukaryota; kingdom Metazoa; phylum Chordata; class Aves; order Procellariiformes; family Procellariidae; genus Fulmarus; species Fulmarus glacialis. The sequence goes on along the minus strand of NW_009228872.1, from coordinate 37,447 downwards.
TGTGAGTCGCGCTCTCAAAATCTGAGCTCTGCTCACTTGCTCAGGCTCAGGCTTAAGTGATTTCATCATAGCCGGGATCCTGTCTTGAATTATATTGCCCCACTCCAAAGCCCATAAGAAAGATCAAATGGCTTTGGATTGGTATCTACTTGAAGAATCCTTTTTCTGGACACAGACAAGTGCACGCTCTGCTTTCCAGTATGGCATGTGCTTAGAAATGGAAACGTATTTTTGCACACACAGAGGCTGAAGGAAGAGGAATGACAATGGCAGCCACAGGGGATGTGACATCGTGACTCTGCAAGCTTTTAGTTTCCGGAAAACTGTTAATATTTTGTGAGAGGTGGCACATGATAATGAGATTTAACTTGGCCAAAATTACTATGCACTTAATACTTATTTGTGTGGTTCAGTTAGCGGTGCCTGTGCCTGCAGGCTGCAGGGCCACAGTGGAGAAGGACTGGCTCAGGGCAGACAGCCCTGCCACAAGCATGCCCAAGGACGAGGCAGAGCAGCTCCTCCTCTCACCCCAGAAGCACAAGCAGGGGTCTCCAAAGTGTCTCTGTGAAGACAGTTTGTGTTGCAGTCATTAACTGCTGATAATAAGAAACGGATTCTTTGATTGTTCTTTCTACCCCAACTTTTGGTGGGATTTCTGGCCAGGGAGGAGGAATGATTTTGGGAGAAGTCTGACTAAGTCCATGGTTCTGAACCACTAATTTGGGCTGATTAGCTTGTGAAAAGACCACAAGTTTAAATTTTACATATTTTTCCCCATCTTCTCATCCCTAGGAGTCCATTCTGCTTCCTCTCTAATTTCCAATCTTCTATTTTCTGGGGCAGAGAGAAATATCATTTTGGCTTTTCAGAAATTAACAAGGTAGAAAAGATAGATACATATACAATACATGTCTGTGTCACCAGGTACCATAATATTTATTTTTCTTAACTCTGTTTCCTGGAAAATGGGAATAGAAGAATCACAGCTTTCACTGAACAGTGAAGTTAATTTCTAGTTCTCGAGGTTTCACAGAAAAGCATTAAAACATGATTCTTGCAATGTCACCACAAATATCACTTGGACTTCTTGAATTTTCCTTGCTTCTGAGCTTGCTCTCTGAGGATGCAACAATTCACTTATACAAGCAATTTGCAGAATAGAAGGACCTGTTTATCTAATATGCCACAGACGACTTTTTCTCCTGGGAAGCCATGATGATGCACAAGAGCAAACATCTCTATTTTTATATGACCAAAATGTTCACAAGGTATTTTTTTAAAATGCTGCATTTTATTAATAAGCTACTAGTTAAAAGGTTTCTTCGAAATAATTCAGAAGCTGAAATGAAAAACTGTGTGTCTTTTTCAGCACCTTTATATTTCATTTATTGTCAAACTCTCAGTCAGCAAGATGAGGTGGCTGATAATTATTCAGGGTTGCCAATTAACCTACTTAGCAGGTCACATAGGTAACTGGCATAGATTGTGTCAAATCTCATTATTGGGATAATAATTTAATCAGCCAGTGCATTGACTGAAGGCCAGAGAATCTGAACAATAAATTAAACAGGAAAATAAAATCAGTACCTAGACAGACATTATATTTAAATACATGAAAACAGTTTGTCACACAAAATTACAAAGCATACTACTCACTAGTAGAAACTCAGTTGTCTGGGGTGGGGATTGGTGGTATCGAGTGTGGGGGGGTTTCAATCATAATATCCAGCATGAGTATAAAAAAATGTTATATGTCGCCTTACTTTAATGGATGAAAGACAGTTTTATATATGAAGAATTCATGAGCATGTGTGTTATTCTTCAGCATTTAGAGAGACATGCAATGCAATTGTCTTTAATACAGTGTTACATACCAGAACTTCCCAGACACATCTGCTTTGCGATCCACGTGGAACAATCCTGGCCTCTCCTTTCCTATATATCCCAGCTTTGTTCAGTTCTTCATGCCTGGCTTTAGAGCAAAGACAAAGGAATGTCAAGTAAGAAGATCACATAATGGATAAAATAATATTGCTGGATCTTTCAAGATGGACAGGAGAGAAGAAAAATCACAATAAGTGCAATTGTCAAAGTCATAGAGTCAGTGAAAAAGCTGTGCTTTCTCTGTACGGTAATGCTCTACATTTACAAGGTGACTGAGTAAACAGGACATAGGAAGAGCAGAGTCTGTCTGGAAGAAGAAAAACATTTTCTGGGCAGGTAGAGAAAGAAATATTATGAGGAAAAATAACATCTTTAAAAATGGGTTTGAGGATGAAATACATATTTATATTTGCTTTTAAGAGAGGCACAAATGTTACCAAAAATTATCAGAGTTTTAATATTCAAAATACAGACGGGAATAAAAGCACCACTACTAATGACAGGACGTAGTTGGTCCTGAATGTGTGAGGTGTGAGGAGTCCCACAGCACAGAAAAAAGTACATGCAAGACTCAGGAAAAGACCAGAGTAAGGTGACCATGCCCTTGTTTTCATAGTCTATATCAATGGTTTACTGTCTACAAAAACAAGAGGGCTATAAAAGAAGCCATCACTCCTCCGAGTAGTGGATCATAGGTCTTACAGCCAAGAATTACAGCATACCGAGCACTGCTCCAGGACTTGTAATTTATTCACTCAGTAGGAAAAAAAGTGACTACCATATCAGCTCATGATAGACCTGCAAAATAAAAAGAGCCACCATGTAAAAATAGCCAGCATACCAGGAATGAATGCTGATCTCTTAACTAGCTTTGTCTTTTTTTGTAACAATGAGCAAGAATACATGCTTAAGTTACTGGATGTAACCTAGACCGCTCACTTATGTTGTCAAATGTACTATTTTGAATCATAAATGGTCTTGCTACTGAAACAGCATATGTTATAGCAGAAAGGCTGAGCATATCTATTCCAATTCTGGAATTACAGAAACAACATGCAGCTCTTAAGTGTCTATTTTAACTGTGCCCACAGAATATAAATGCTATAGTAGTCAATAACTTGTTAGATTTTTCTTAAAAAAAGACTAAAGAAGGATAGCGCTATTCAAGGATGCTACCCACTAGTTCAGGAGTGCCAGATAACATAAACTGCTTGCAGATGAAAAAACACCTTCACCTAATTTGTAGAAAACTTAGCATTGATGAGTTAAACTTTATCGTTAAAACTTTCCCTGATAAAAAAGCAACAAGCTCAAAGATAATAGCTTTTTTTTTTTTTCTTTTTAACATAAAGCAAGAGCTCAAAAGTACTGGATAAGTTCAGTGTAAGGACCTCTCAGGAGGTATCAGCTCATGTAAATGAAGTTACTCTTTGCTAGAAGGTTGGAGGCTAGACTCCAGCTGCCAGCAGTTACTAATTTCTGTGGACAGAAGGCCCACAGCTCCCAGTCTGCTTTTCTGGTTCTCGTGAACATTTCCAGTGTTTTCAGCTCACTGGTAATTTTTATATATTATGTACTAAAGTTATAAATGGCTAATCAAATTACTTAGGCTACAATCATGGTAAAGAGTGACAGTAGATTAAGAAACTCCATTAGAATACTGAATATTTCACTATCTAGCTATCTAGATAAATCTGATTTTATAAATGCATTTATAAGGCAAAAGCATTATCAACTCACTTCCATGACTGTATAGAGAACCATCATTTCAGAGGTTAGCTTAAGGCATAGCCTAGGCAGCATGATTCCCATACGGTCAGGACATATTCTAAGCAGGGTTTCAAGTCTAGATGGAGATAAGCCCAGGAGCGAGCAATAATATGGATCTACAGATATGTACTCTGCTGTAGCTGTGAGGGACTGTTGCAGAGACTGAACATATGCTAATTGCATCCTCCTCAAAGAAAGGTTGTTCTGCATGTTCGATGGAGTGACTACATGAGTGGACATGGGAAGGGCTACAGATGTCATCTATCTGGACCTCTGTAAGGCCTTTGAAACGGACCCCCACAACATCCTTCTCTCTAAACTGGAGAGATATGGATTTGATGGGTGGACTGCCCAGTGGGTGAGGAATTGGTTGGATGGTCACATCCAGAGGGTAGTGGTGAACGGCTCACTGTCCAGATGGAGAACAGTGACGAGTGGTGTCCCACAGGGGTCTGTATTGGGACCGGTGCTGTTTAATATCTTCATCAATGCCATAGACAGTGGGATTGAGTGCACCCTCAGCAAGTTTGCAGATGACACCAAGCTGAGTGGCACAGTCGACACGCCTGAGGGATGAGATGCCATTCAGGGGGACCTGGACAAGCTTGAGAAGTGGGCGTGTGTGAACCTCATGACGTTCAACATGGGTCCTGCACCTGGGTCAGGGCAATCCCCGGTGTCAATACAGGCTGGGGGATGAAGGGATTGAGAGCAGCCCTGCTGAGAAGGACTGGGGGGTACTGGTGGATGAAAAGCTGGACATGAGCCAACAATGTGCGCTCGCAGCCCAGAAGGCCAACTGGATCATGGGCTGCATCCAAAGAAGCGTGGCCAGCAGGTCGAGGGAGGGGATTCTGCCCCTCTACTCTGCTCTGGTGAGACCCCACCTGCAGTACTGCGTCCAGCTCTGGAGCCCTCAGCACAAGAAAGACATGGACCTGTTGGAGCGGGTCCAGAGGAGGGCCACAAAAACGATCAGGGGGATGGAACACCTCTCCTATGAAGAAAGACTGAGAGAGTTGGGATTGTTCAGCCTGGAGAAGAGAAGGCTCCGGGGAGACCTTATTGCAGCCTTTCAGTACTTAAAGGGGGCTTATAAGAAAGATGGGGACAATCTTTTTAGCAGGGCCTGTTGCGAAGGTACAAGGGGGAATGGTTTTAAACTAAAAGAGGGTAGATTTAGACTAGATCTAAGGAAGAAAGTTTTTTACAATGAGGGTGGTGAAACACTGGCACAGGTTGCCCAGAGAGGAGGTAGATGCCCCATCCCTTGAAACATTCAAGGTCGGGGCTTGGCCGGGGCTCTGAGCAACCTGATCTAGTTGAAGATGTCCCTGCTCCTTGCAGGGGGGTTGGACTAGATGATCTTTAAAGGTCCCTTCCAACCCCAACTATTCTATGATTCTATGATTCTCTGATTATTTTATACATCCTGAAGCTACGCCACATGGATCAAATACACAGCTGCCCTTTAACTCAGCAGAAAGGCTACACAACATAAGGATGATAAAAACAGCATAAAAACCTGTCTTGCTATCAAGAAAAGACGATACAAAAATAGGCAATAATATTAATGAATGCTAATTGAAGATTTTAGCAGTTGCATATGTAATTATAGTTATATGTATACTTTAATAAAATACCTTCAAAGATAGCATGGTTCTGTGGAACCAAAGATAGATTCTCATGTCAGAGGTACATGTGGAGTCACATTCTGAAGCAGTTCTTTGCCCCTCTCGGAGTAGGATTTTCGTAAGTATTCGGATTTTGTTAATAAAAGAAGAGCACTGCAATGCTGAGGTCTTATGAGATAGTCTGGCCAAAGTAGGAAGTCCAGATTTTAAAAATTATTCCCCCTTAAAAAAACTACTTTTGAAAGTGTGTAAGAAAAAACACTTTTGGATTTTTGTTTTTTGAAGGAGAATTTGTGATACTTCCTCTAGATTATGTTGCAATATGGATTTTTTATTTGTTTTCCAAAATCTAAAGTGAAATCTTAGAAGGAATTTGGCCAGATGTTATGTCATTCCTGGTTCATAACAATCAACTTCCCAATGTTCCTTGTGAATGTGTAGTGTGAAAGGAGAGTAAGAAAGACTCTGTCATGCTACTCATTCAATTATTCCCATGACACTATGATATTAATAAACAATGGCTTATGCATTGTTCCAAGTATTTCAGAGGAGTACCACCATGAAATCAAGCCCTCATGGTAGTGGGGGCACAGTATACGATGGAAATACAATGCCTAGGGAATTGAACACAGTTCACACACTAGTAAGAATGCTAATCACATACCTGTGCCAAACTGTGTACAGAATGTGTACCTCAGTATATTAAGCTGTTTAAGAGAATTCAAGCAATCAATTACAATGCTTAATTAGTTTATTCCATGGAAGAGCTAGTTGTTGTTAGTTAATTTCATTTCATCACCCAGGCTATTCTTTTTTAAGGTGAGAACAAGAGATAAGCAAGCTTTCTCAGAAGTAAGGGTAAACCAACAATTAATAACATGTTACTAGGTACCATTATTGTAGATGGCCATTCTTTATTATCAATTTTCAGGGTACCACCATTCAGCAAGTATGGAAGCATGCTGAATCAGGAATTCAGCTCCTCTGCTAATGCAAAACTGAGCCTGAAATCAGTTTCTGCATGACCTGAAAAACAAGCCTTACAAAACTTGCAGAAACAGAGAAAATCTTTCAAAAACACATAGCCTTAGAACATATCTAAGTACCTGCTCACTCTGCAGCATTTGCAGAGAGAAAAAAAGGGAAACAAAATCAAGCTTCATAGCGATCCCCAACAGCCATGCAAGAATACCAGAGAAGTTCTGCGAGAAGGTAAATACTTGCTGAGATAGCAGGAACAAAATGCTTCAGCAAATTAGATTAATCAGAAAGGTTTTGGCAAGTTCTTATGGACACAAGGTGCTTTAAGATTTGTAGTTCCAACACACCATTTCGCAAATAGTCTTCTTGTGATTGCTTTTCAGAACATGCTCAGCATCAAAAACAGTTCAACATTCCAACCTGTAAATGTCAGAAAGCTCTTCCAGGAGAAAAATCATACTTTGATGACTTAACCATCTATGATAGTTACGTTAACAAGTAGTAGAAATGGTTACTTAAAAAAAAGGAGTAATGGAAATAATAAGACAAAAATAACCAGCCCGAAGCTTAACAAAGTCAAGTAAGAGTTTTGAAGTGCCCAGTTTAAAAGAGCACAGTGATTGAGACTTTTAAATAGATCCTGTTCTTGTAACTTCTAAGAATCTATGAAAGTAATTATAAGAATTTCTGCAATAACAAAAATAAAGATATGTGAAGTTTTAGAAGACTTTCAGAGTCAATAGGGCATATTGCAATAAGGAAATAAACATATACTCTCCAACAAATTCATCCTCAGAATGTTCCCTGTTGAACATATGTAGAAAAACCATGAATGCCAGCTCAAGAAAAAGTAATTTAGTGTGAACTAGCAGCTTAGTTAAATTCACAAAGAACAGTCTCTTCTTTTGATTTATACTTTGAGGAGGCAGGGATGCAAATTTTAAGAGGTATAAAGTGCTTAAGATGTACAAACTGCTTACAGACAGATGGAAATAAACAGCACCCAAGCATATAAGTCATAAATAAACTTCAGTCAATAAGAATAGCCAAGATTAGTATTGTAACTAAGCAAAAAATAATTCAAAAAAGTGGTTCAAAATATTACAAATGTATTTTTATGAGGCTCTGATTCTGTTGTTATGCTTTGTTTAAAAAGTCAAGGGTGGCATTCCACTCAAAACAAAAATACTAATTTTTTCAATGCTGTGAATGAGCCAGACCTAGAATAGCAGAAATATGTCGTGTCTTTTTTGTTCTTCATGTTTCTTTTTTTTTTTTCTTTTATGACAAATTACATCACTTAAGATGAAATGTGACGTATGCAGGAAAATGAAGAGTCAGCAATTTAAACATCTTGAACTTTTATGGTAGACAAAACCTCAATTATTCATTCTGCCACTGTTTTACCTGAACCATATGCATGGAGGTGTGTCTAACTCTATTAATAATTTTGACATAGCTGTAACTGTTTTTTCCATATAGTCAGCTCATAAACTTGGCACTGTTAACTCTCCCTGAGTTCATTTTGTATTGCAAAATATTGCAAGAGAACATTTTCTTGATGGCAATAATGAATGTGGAACACGTTACTACTCACATCAGTGAACCCCCAAAACAGTCGTGGTTTGAAGACAAGCTTAACTTTTCAGATATCATAATTGATCACAAACTTCAGAACATAAAAGTAAGCAAGAAATTCTGTTGCTGTTTCTATTAATGAAGAATCCTTCTAACTCCGCTTTAAAACATCACTTGAAATATCTGATTTGTCAAAGCAGTAACATTCTTAAAATGCATTTTAAAATGCCAACAGTGAAACTGCCAACAAGAGATAAAGAGTTCTGAATACCTCTGAACACTTATGTCTAAAAGTACCATAGGGCTTGTGCTGTAAGAGCACAAAGTCTGCATACAACATTAGTGCCAATCCTACAATTTCTTCTTTCAAAAGGCTTCAAATAAAAGAGATTCTGCACATACAGTTACCCACACAGAGAAGACTGAAGAACAGGCACCCAAGAATTTCTTAGCTTCCCAATATCATGAAAGAAACTCTCATATCTAACAAGTAACTGTTGCCAGGCTGTAGCAAAACTTGGTAACTATCATCATTACAAAATACAATTTTCCTTGTTAATGCATTAAGTGATCAGTTCTCTTTATTGATTAGACTAGGCTGATGGGAGGGACATTACTAATTTCACCTTGCTGATGTTGTTTGTGCTTATTGAAATATTGAAAAGACAACAGAATACAGCCAAAAGAGTTTTATGGGAACTCAGATACATTTTTTTCCAGCAGGTTCAATGCATTTTTGTACTGAAAATAATTGTACTTATTGACAAGGAAACAATATATCCGTTAGCCACTGACACAATAAAGTACCATGTTAGTATTCCATTCTACAAGGTGGACCACAGTTCTTTTTTAAAAGATGATAATTTTATTGTTCTGCATACTGTTATGTTTTAACAAATTCCAGATTAATGTGTTCACTTATTTTGCAGGCAAAACCAACACAATTTTAATTCAAAGGTTCCAAGTTTTCTCCCTGTTTGTATTCTCTTTTGTATGAGCCAGAGTCTAACAAGGACTGTCCATGAATGGAATCCTATGCTTTATCTGAGATCATTCAAGAAGAATAGAAAGTGAAGGATTTAGATGTGTACTCCAATTCACTTATTCCATTGGGCCAGTGGACCTATTCACTCCAACTCAGCTGAATGTATGGCAGAACCTCTGAGTTAAGGAACAACTACCTGTGGGAGCTGTAGCATGTCCCAGGATGCATCTACAACTACTCTGAAGGAACAGTGGACAATGAGACAGATTTTCATTGCCCCTGTGCAGTTGGACCCTTGGAGAAGCTGGCATTACTGACAAAGGACAAATTAATTCCAAATAAGTCTGATACAGTAAATAGGCCTCATGAATTTACAGCTTTCCAAGATACAGAAAATCCAAGTCTGTTTTCTCAGAATCTCAGATAACAAACTAGAGATAATCTAGCTGTCTCCACTAGAACCTTTTCTAATGGACTCTGCAGAACATAATTTTTAAGTCACTTTTAAGTCTCTTTAAAAGTGATTTATTAGTCACCTTCTGCCCCAGAAATGAATCTGATCAATTTCTGTCTTGTTTTTTAAAATCTTTTAAAAATCCTGGCTACATTATGCAAGACAAAGAAACAAACAATATCACAATCTTTTCGCACACAGCAAAAGTCATCCAAAGTGAGACCTCTGGCAGGGTAATGGAAACTCCCTGACCTCAGTATAGCTCTGCTCCTAACACTAGATGTTTCCTCATGTTTATGGTCTTTCACCTAAGCACTTATACTTCAGCTGATCATATAAAACCGTATCTGGCTCATTCAGATAGTCATAAGATAAAGTGAACTTACTATGCAAAAATAAAGTAATGCCATTTATATTGCATTGCTCTCAGGCAAGAACTCTTAAATCAGGATGTTTGAAAACAATTACAATAAGTCATGGCCAGAGCTGAGCCTGCTTTACATTTAATTCATTTAACTTTTTTATCAGCAGAGACCGATCATGGTTCTTCACATGAAAGACCACAGGGAAGATTGCTTTTGAATTTCATCAATCTTGGTCATGAAAATATTTCACAAAATTTTGTAGAGAATATAAGAAAGGGAATAATAGCTTTGTTTTTCTTAATACAGTTGTAGCAAGTTGCCGATTCAGCTTTTTGAAGACTGGGACTTAAATGAAAATAAAATACAAATAAATGTTTTGATGAAGCTGGTAGGAGAAAGACAGTGGGGTTTTAAAGAATAGAAAAATAGGTTTGTAACCAAAATGAATGGCTACTGACTGTGCTTCAATCTGAGAGATTTATTTTCCACCCAAGTTTCAGAAAACCAATGAAAAGGATAAAGGTAATAATGATGGTAGTAATAGTAATAGATATTTATATAAAATGTACATACTGTGAAGCTTTAGGAGTTAATGTAGACACCTGTTTATATGGACTTTTTCTCTGTTACCATATATGTCATGTTGGACTTAGAAGGTATTAAATACTAAACATTGCACATTAAAGACATTGCATCTGAAACATAAACTGTTCATCCATTTGTCCATGGAAAAGTAGTACTCCCCTGCCTGAATAGCACATTAAAGATCATGTGAGTTGGCCACAGTAACAAGAAAAGGATTGCTTCTATTTAAAGGTGACTTCTATTTTTGTGGGGCCTATGGATCATACAGGCATCCAGATATGCATCCCCAGCTTTGTAGAGCTACTGCTAGATGAGGAGGCTACTTTTGGCAAGCTTCCTGAAAAATTGCCCCTGCACATAGTATTCCCGAGATGTCGGGATGAACTCAACAAGACCCATGTAGAGTTGATCTGCCCAGGACACCCGGTAAGTAAACATGATTCAGGTAAATGTGGATCTTTGCAAAAATATTGTCTAAGGAAGACTATTTTATAAGACAGTCTACAAAAATTGTAGCAATCCTAACAAAACCAACTCTCAAGCAGAGACAATGGCCAACTGATACCTGGCTGTTACTTATATTAGAGCATTATCTCACTTTATTCTGTGAAGTTGTCGTTGATTCATTTAACTGTTCTTAGTTGGGTACAAAGTATGGGATACCCCATTGCTTTAGTGTCATAATATTTGTTCTTTTTTTTGTGTGCTTTGGTGTTTGTATACTTATTCCTCCACATTATATAACCTACTATTTGCACTGTGTATTCCTTACATGTACAGAACTTTTAGAAGTATATTAAAAACAAACTGAGTTTCCCCAGATGGTCATATAGCAGTAATTAAGTAAAAACTGCTGTTCCCAAGGTGTGCTCATTTCTGCTAATATCATCAGTACTGCTGCTGCATACTCAAGCAGGTTAACAAACAGAATCTGATTAGCTTTTGTTCTTCCAGAACAGAAGGGCTAAATATTCATTAGACATAAAACAATGAAGACACATGGAAGAAGAATGGAATGCTACGGGTTTATATCAGTTGAACACATGACCTGTATAATTATTTGTCAAAATGAAAAAATTAAGATAGGATTGCTTAAAAAAATTAAAAATTGAATCAATTTTGTAGCTTTCCAGTCAGTCATGTATGAAAGCCACTGGTTTGACATCAAAATACCTCGTGAGTGATACTTGTAAAAGCAGATTTAATTTTCTGGTGGCAAACCAAATGCTTTTCTTGAGATGGGAGAAGAAATAAAAGAAACAGATGTTGTTCCACATCTAGAATGTAAAGAAATTAATTGGAAAATTCCAGGAAACAGAGATTTTAGATATTTTTAAGTGTATAGGTAGGGGAAGGGGACAGGGGGATGACTAAGTGGTGTCTAGTCTAGAGTGGAAATGTTTATTGGTGGAATTATATTTATTGGGTCAAAGATTTTTTTTTATTTTTAAAGCAATGTCAGATCAATGATCATTCCTGAATGTCATTAAACCACTGAAAGGACATTTCATGCCAGGATAATTATTTCCTTTTTCATGCATACAGATAAGCATACCAACATAGGGTACGTTTATAGCAGCATAGCTATCTATGTAAGAGAAGTTAAATGATACAATCTTCTGATTAACACAGGGTCTAATTCTTAAAGGAACAGGATCTTAGTGAAGACCCAACACAGTTCTTCCATAGCTTAGTGCACAGTGATTTCTTCTGATTCACTCACTAAAGTTATCAAAGTGCATTACTCTGTAATCAAGCTTGTTTTCCTGTTACTTAATAATGTATTTGGCTTCTTTCAGCAAATGTCTCTGCAGTGACACATTCAGGAAAAGATTTTGGAAAGAGTTCCAACTCCTGTATTGAAATATCCAAGCTTTAAAAAAGAGCATTTCCCCCTAAACTATAGCTATCTACCTGTAAAATCACTACCCAGTGTATCTTGGCAAGCTTTAGCATATTTGACTAGAAATATTCTCCTGAAACCTCCACCATAGGGGCCTTCTCAGGACTGTTGCTTGCACCTGAATGTGTGTATCAAAATACGGCCATAAGTCTTTGGGGGGCTTTAAATAGGTTTTTGCTTATTAGGAGGTATTTGATCTGTGTTTATTAACATATATCAAATGCTAAGTTTCTCCCACTACTGTTTTTATTTTCCAGTCTCTGAAACCACTTCCCTGAGACCAGTCTGCAGCATTTTTCCAATCCCCTCTCATTCAACAAGGCCTTGTGAGACAGACTGACTTGCTGGCCTCAAGAGGAACATTTTTACCACTGTTGCCCTGACTTGCTGGCCTCAGGAGGGACATTTTCCCACTGTTTCCAGCACTGCTTGTGTTTTATGGGAACAAGGACTGGGGGGAGGTGTAGTTAAACACTCAACAATGAAGCATCTTGATAAACAGCCCTTGTACTACTGCAATTACCATATCTCTTGATTGCCAGGAAATAGGCACTTGATAAGCATGTGGTTTCATTGTTTACCCATGTTTGTTTTCAATTAAAAACAGAAGCTTATAATATGCATTAGAACACTGCTCAGTTTGGTTTGAAACAAGGCAGGTAATTAATGACTAGACATTGCATTTTTTATTTAAGACAGTCTCCAGAGACTTCAGTGACTGGTTATTCCAAGATAATAAGCTTGTTAGAAGGCTAGAAGAATAGCAGTTTCTTTAGGACTTTTTCCTCCTGTCCAGTTCTTGCACTTTAAGTCCTTAAAAAAAACCCAAAAAAACAACCAACCAACCAACCAAAAAAACCTAAACAAAAACAAACAAACAAACAAAAATACCCCCAAGTCTTTTGGCTAGGCATCATACACATGTTCAATGCAGGCACAGCCCTTCCCCACACTCTGTATCATGTGGTAGCCTGGATGTTGCAATTTCCAGGCTTCCAGCTGCCCAAAGCATTTTGGAGCTGCTGAGCAAATCATGTTCTCTAAACTGTTTCATTGTAATCATTTTTGCTTAGCTGTTAATCTGATTAATCTGTTGCAGTTTGTCAGACTATTACTTGGTAGTTCCTTGTATTAGTAGCTGACTCAGAAATTTAGTCAGTACCAAAGTATTGTTGGATACAAGTATTACAGCATCTCTTGTCAGATTTTGGAGATAAACTACTTTGTATCTGCAGTTATCCAAAACCATTTGATTATCATCATGTCTGGTTTCACTCAAGAAGCACTAATAAGCTAGACGCATTTATACCTTAGAGGAGTCTGCATCAGCAAAGACTTTGAAAGCACAAACAATACTGAGACATATCATACTGAAATGTGCACACTGAGCCATCAGAATGGGGAGAGAGCCTGAGGAAGACAGGACACCTTACCAGCAGTGCCACACAAATCAGCTTCAGATCAAGACAGACAGACCTTCAGGTAACATCAGATTAAGCATAGGTTTCCTTTGTGACCTCACCACAACTTTAATAACTCTGCATTTTAAGCTATGTTTTTTTACGTTAGCTACGCTAAATGAAAGATTAATTTGGTTTTTACCTTAACCTGGTTAAAATTCAGTATGATTTGTAAGATCAAGGGATACCACTCCCTTACAAAACAGGGAATTTATCAGCTATCCAGTTCCTGAGCATAAGATAACAGACTTCATCCTAGAAGGTACTTGAGTCAAGTTTGAGATAGAATCATAGAATCATAGAATCATTAATGTTGGAGAAGACCTCTAAGATCGTCGAGTCCAACCATCTGGTACCACAGGATTCATGAGAGGAAGACAGTCTCCTCCAGCGAAGAGTATTAAGCAGGTGGACATCCTGGCATGGAATGAGGCAACAGAGATCACTCCTGAACCCTCAAGTCAAACAGTCAATCACCTCAACAGCAGTGACAATATCTGGTAGAACACAAGCATTAAATAACATTTTTTTTGAGTAATAACCCAACTTGCAAGGGAAAGTGCATATATAATATTTCATATACCCTAAGCCACAAGAGGTCATTTTGAGTGGTCATTAATTTACATCAGATGAAGAACAAAAGATTCCAGACAATGCTTCAAAAGCTATTAGATGCTTAAATCTCTATCATTTTCAATGAAAGTTAGGCACCTAATTTAGACAAAAATTAATATCTATGTTTTTTCTGACTTTAAAAAAAACTGGGACCGAAGCTTTCAGTTCACAATAAATTTTCTTCATAGTATATTTCTTTTGGTTAGAAAAAAGTTATACATACACGCATATGATATACAGATGCACATTCACACCATGTATATAATGTGTGTGTACAAATGCACGCACATACAAAATGTCCACATATATGAAAATATGCCATAATTTTGTATTAGTACATGGCTAAGCATTCATGTTTCCTCTATACAAAACACAGTAGATCAGTCACCTACACTGTTTAAAGATCAAAGTCACATTTTCATCATACTTTGTGTCTATATGCATTATACATATACATCATCCCTTTTTTAGGCTTATGTGACTCATTTTTGTTTTGAAGTTGCTCATTCACTTGCATAACTGGAAGTTGTGCCGCTGTGCCTGAGGAACATAAGTTCTTTATATAAAGAGTATTTCATGGTTTCTTAGTATAAATGATATGGTCATTACTCCTAAATGACACAAATTGCTTATTAATGAGGTCAAAAAATAGCCTTTAAAACACCCTAAATGCAGTCTAGATTGGTTTCTTTATAGAAATAATGAAGACGTAATCACAACGTGGCCATTTATGTAATTTAATAGAGTGATTCTCTGAACTACTAGAATCATATGGCTATAAGACAACATAATGCTTTGCAGCCACATCTGTTGTCATTAATCTAACTCCCACTGAATTATATGGAAAGACTCCCCCTCAATTCCACTGGAAATCTGAGCTGATTTCTGCTGATTTCAGTAGGAAATCAATTATGACCTTAGCAACATGCACAGTGGAATTTAAGACCTTTATTTGTTTCAGAAGTTTGAGAATGGGACCCTGTCTTCTGCTTGGTCATCATTATAATGTAAGAGATGAAATTCTGTTTAAATCATGCATTTCTGCAAAACAATATGAAATGCAAGCAGTTGATTTGTGATTTGGATAGCTCGTTGGTATAATCCCTATGCTGTTGCATGTAAAGACACATTCATAAATACCTTGATGAAGTAGACCTTAATGAGGCAATCTGGTTTCTCTCAAATCAGGTCTATATTGAAAACGTAAATCTGAAATATTTCTGATGTAGAAGAAGTTAGGAAGTGTTCTCTAAGGAAATGGGCATCCGCAGACATTTGTCTCTGTTACAAAAAAGACAGTATCTGTTGGAGTCTGCAACAGATAATAATTACTTATTACCAATAGTCAATCTTATTTATTAGAGAGACAAGAAAAAGTTCTGGCAGACACCACTTACCGTAAAAACTGTAGTAAGGTGGGAGATGGCCTGCAACAACACCAGCTGCTTAGTGGGAATTCTCCAAAGCTTTTATGACACAGAAAACAATAAATGTGTTAAAAACCACAGAGGAAGATGTGTGTGGTTTATATATACGATGATAACGATGGATTCAAATTTCCTCCATGGAATGTGGCCAAAGCTAAAAGCTTTGCCTCTTGAGGTTTACTGCCCTTTAATGCAACTTTAACTTCACTGAGACATGCACTGCTAAGAGTTTGTCACTTTTCAGGTAAGGACAGAAGCGTATTTTGTTCTTTATGACAGTTACTCATGCCTATAAGGATTGTCAAATGATAACAGACACACTAAGTTTCTGTTTAAACATGAAATAGAACAGTGAGTCACTTCCTAAGTTGCTGCATTTAAGACAAAATCCATAATTTCATTTTGGATGGCAAACTGCTGTATCAGATGGACAGAAAAACCTTCCACTTGAAAGGTAGTGTTGAATCCTGTACATTTTTGATGTGAAACTTGCTAATCATAATTTTCAACATCTGCATTAGTGAAACAGCAAAATATTTCAGTCATGTTTAAGTGTCTCATTTATTTGTTATCAAAGAACCAAGCAATTATGAGCTATTGGGAAACATCTGCACTATCAGAAACTGCACATGGAGTTGCCTTGGGTTTGCTTCTTGTTGTATACGATGCTCTCCACAGAGTGCACACTCTCTTTCAAGTATAGGCTGTATTTTTTCTAGTCAGTATGTATATTTCATTTTTAAAAGGTATTTCAGAGGGAGCTGGAGTTTTGATATTCTAGAATTGTAGCTCTAACTGCTTTCTTTATAACAGCATTATCCTGTGCAAAAATTCTGTCAGAAATACTGGACAGCTGTATATCTGAACAGTTTATCAGATTCAGTTTCCTATTTCTAATTCCAGGCCTGAAAACGCCTAATTCTATCAGCAAAGGAGGATAGCAGACAATTGTGGAAGGCTAGTATATACTCTAAAAAGAAATAAACATAAATTTAAAGCAGAAGCAGGGGAAGAAGGATAACATTGCAAGAAGATATGCAATGGCAAAA
Source organism: Fulmarus glacialis (assembly GCF_000690835.1). Classification (NCBI taxonomy): domain Eukaryota; kingdom Metazoa; phylum Chordata; class Aves; order Procellariiformes; family Procellariidae; genus Fulmarus; species Fulmarus glacialis. The sequence goes on along the minus strand of NW_009228872.1, from coordinate 20,757 downwards.
TAAGAAAGAAAAGAAACATACATACACAATTGTACTAGTGAAGACAGAGCCAGTAAGGGAAGCATTCCAACTTCAGCCGAGTTGTGGGCAGAAAGGTACAGGTGAAACAAGAGGCAAATTTTTCCTCTGCTTTTTTGAGGTGTGAGGGAATCCTTCTGCTAACTCCTCCTCCTCTCTCTAGCTCCTACCAGTGGGATGCCAGAATCTAGAGAGGTTCTACAATTCTGAGAAACAGATTTAGCTCATGAGGGATAGAAAGGATGGGATCATCTGAAAAAAAATGCACTGCCTAGCACATCTGCAATGGCAAAGCATCAGTTAGAGAAGTGATCCACTTAGCTTTTCCCACCCTCAGCCAATTCTTCTTTTATACAACCATACTCCACCTACTGTCAAAAGCCTGCAGCACTATTACAGTGCATAGTCAAGGTTATCAAAAGAAGGAATTTTAAGCAGATCATAGAAAATATTCACAGAAAGAGGGTATTAAAATGAGTAACAGACAGTATTTGTGCCAGAAAGCTAAATTACTCTAACAGTTACATGTATCAATTCACACAACAGAATATCAGTGTTTAATCTGGTTGAACTGCAACCATTTTATATATAATCCACTTGTAGTGAATGCCTAACAAGCAGAAAATGGGCCAGGAAATATTTTAGTTTCAAACTACCATATATGGATGAATTATCATCCATTCATTTTAATTATACAATTAAGGATGAAAATGTATCCATTATATTTGCTAGGAATTATTTACATTCCCTTATCTATACCATTTTGAAGGCTATACCCAGAAACAGTTTGGAGATGTAGTTATGGAAAAACAAAGACCATATTGGCCATTATTGGCCATCCCACCTACTTCTAATTGTCCTGCAAGTTTGTATTTTAAAATTATCAAGAAGTGAATATCCATTCCATTGCTACACATAACTCTTAATCATCTATTACTTAACCACTCAGGCAATAACTAAATAACAAATAACAAAACTTTTACCACCAACATTCAATACATCACACTATCTTTCAACACACAGTATGTTCCAGTACCATTGCCTGAGTCTGGATAAATAAGACAAATGTTTCCGCTTCTCCAAGCACTGAACTAAATCAGGAGGTATCTCAAGCCCTTCTTTAGGAAAGGCTGTTCATTAAACACAGTTTTGTTTATTTGTTTGTTTGGTTTTTTTCTCTGCCACATCACTGATTTAGGTACTTTCATGAAAGGGAGAGCTTTGTAAAGTGAAAAAAATGAAACATATCTTCTGGTGAGAAACAAGTATTCAAGATATTACAGATTCTGGTACTCCTAAGCAGTGCTGCACCCTCATTCTACAAGTATTTTATCATCTAGTATTTTGGAAACTGGAATAGGAGTTTTGCCATCAACTGTACCACAGGGAAGAAAATTTCTCCCTATTTTGAAAAGAGTTCTAAGTGTTTTGTAAAAAGAAGCACCTTCTAGCCTGAAGAAACATGTAATTTCTTTTCTTTTAAGAAGTAATGGGTTGGCAAGTACCCTGTCCTGCAGTATTTTCCTTACTACATGGATTCACTCTTTATTGCTACCTTGCTTGTAAAAAAATGAACAAACAAAACCAAAGCAAAACACCTGGCAGCTTAATTTCATTGCTTCCCAGTTCTGTGAGGCAATAAACCTATGCAAATATATAGCCAAATAAGTACAATCTAGAGTTTGAACACTAAAAAACAGTGAGGCAAATGAATAAATTTAAGTTAACAGGTATTTTCATTTACTGGAATTTAATATAGTTTGCTTGAGTAAGCAAATACATCCGCCTGAAGGCTTGTAGGATTAGGACATGCATCTTTAATGGGATAGACTAAAACTCCCAGTACAAAATGTCCTGAAAATCTAGACATTTAAGCATGCATCTGAAGCTCTTATCTCAGATCTGTGTAATGCAGGTTCTTCACATCATTAACAACTGTCCAAGCAGAAGTGAAACATATTTTTCATAAGTGGAATAGCCCCACAGACCTCTAGCATATGTAACATCAGCAGTGTGAGAGAGTATCATACTCTTCTGTGGTCCTGAATGAACAAAATATTTCCAGAATACCAAAATAAAAGGGGGAAATTTTAAATTAATAGTCTAGCAATTTTTCAGTGCAGCCTTTTATTTGAAAGAAGAGAGATCTTACTTTTTGTGTCTGAGAGCAGCTATTTCATCAATCTGCTTTGTTTGTGAAAGAAACATAGCTGCATAGGAAGATCTTGTACTGGTCAGCATATTACACGTCTTCTCTCTAGCATAGCCTAAATATCTCCCACACAGCTTTTGTTTCCTTTCACTCTAGGGCTGCCTAGTTCAAAATCTTTAGTAAGTTGCTGGGCTTTATGCAAGCATGAATGTTTTTACTCATATATGATAGCCACACTTCCTTTCATGCTTAAGATTCACATGAATTTTGTAGGCAGTTATTGTCTAGAAGGATCTCTTCTTGCTGGCATGCTTTCCCAGATGATATCAACTTTTTAACTGCTTTTGTTTAGAAGAGCCACTATGGAGTCTATTATCACTCTTAATCCATGGATCATTTCAGTCTCTGTGGAACCTCTCTTCTGCCTGCCTTTCTTCTAAAAGGGAGTGAGAAGAGAAAAATGAACCCCAGATGTTTTACCCAGAAATTATGCAGGATTATTCACTCTAACTTCAATTTTTATTCCTGCCTCTTGGAAGGCATAGGCCTATAAAACCTTTTCGGATTCACAGGTGAGTAAGGGAACTCTGTAACCCTTTTTTCTTCAGTATAAAGGAATCAAAGTACTGTTCCAAATTCAAAAGTTGAATATCATGAGCCAGATTTTAAATTTAAATATGAATGACTGTAGGACTACATTTGTACCAAATCACACCCCTCTGGAATGTGGCTTACGGTCATTTCAACAAATCTGCATGTAAAATAACATGCCCTTGCAACCACTATTTAAATTGTCTGTCATCTTTGACACAAAGCTAAACATACACTGTCTTGAAACTATTTTCAGTAGTTTTAAATATTTGCCCCAACATTTTCATTCAGTTCAATTTTCCTGATTTCCATAAATGAGACCTGCATTTAGTAACTTGCACTGTGTTGCTTCACAAATAAATTTTAGATCTAATTTCAAGTCTCCCTTAACTTACTGGGAGATTCTTCTATCATTAAGAACAGACTCCCAGACTTTCCATATCTTTACTAAAGGCAGATGAATAATTGTACAAGAAGATACAATTAACTATAAAAATCTGGTATCTTTGATCCATTTCTCATTTCAGTGGAAAGCTGAACTGTAAGCATAGCTTTGTGAATCAAGTTTGGATGCTAACATTCTGAGTATATCTTTGTAAATAACTGCAAAGAATCATTTACATAATTAAAAAGCTTTTCCTGTAAGCAGTCATATTTTCTCAAACATATTCATGATTACTTGAATTTTTTCTACAATTTGTTATATGATTCAAACAATGAATTACTTCTAAGTGGATATCTAAGTTGATATTGAAAACTTATACATTCCTCCTTTCTTTGATTTGCCAGGTAAGCAACATGGCTGTGCCAGCTTCCTCACTGGTGGATTATATGGATGTGCTTTGCGATACTTGAAGCTTGTAATTTAGAAATTCATTTTTCACAAACAGTAATGCCACTACAGACATATTGTTCAGGTTTTCACATGAAATGAAAGGGCTGTTATTTTGTCAGAAGAAAATATCTCATGGAAGATATTCTCAGAAATACATTAGTGATATTTACTTGGGATCAGTTTGATGTAATGAATTCATTATATATCCATACCTCAAATCTTAGATAGATCAATAAAGCAAACATAGGCTTTATGCTCTTGAGATGGAAAAAACATAGCCATTTAGGGTTAATATTTTTTGCAAGCTGGAAAAGTGGAATAGATTCACCAAACTGACAGGAAGAGCAGAAAAATTATCCCTATTTGTTTTCTTATCTTTCCTTGTCCCATGATGTGCTACAAAATTTATTTTGCATCAATGGGCTTCAAAGGCCTTCCGCTGGTTTTAGAATGGGTACACATTACTGCAAAATCCAGGTCATACTTGTGTAAGATTTGTATAAAAATAAACATAACATACCTTCAACTTTTTGATGTGACTGCAATTCTGGAGGGATAACTTTAAATTTTCCATGTCTTTGGCTCTCCCATGCTGCTAGTGTATTCTCAGGGACTAGCCAAAGAAACAAAAATCTTCAGTCTAGATTCAAGCACAAAAGTAACAGTGGTTCAACATCACACAATCTTTTCTCCCCATGAAAATTAACTTTATGGCTAGTATGAGAAGCCTGTGAAGTCTCACAACTACAGCCTCATTATAGGCTTGAAAATAAGAACTACATTTTTTCCTAATATATCACTATATCTTCTTCTTTCATCAGTATCTGGAATCCAAAAGCAACTTCTCTTTCTATTGTTGAAAGCACATTGTTCTGTCCTTTCAAAGACTTCACTGCATCATGCATATCACACACAGCATATGTTTGACTTATATTTTCTTTGCCAATCAATGTTTTCAGAGTGCTTTGACACATGTTCATACTGTGGGACTAAATACTGAACTGGGAACCAGTGACTTCCAACATTATTCATTTACAGATGTCATTCAAATTTCAAATTCAAATTCAGTGACTAAGCTATTCAGAACAATCTCTGCCCACTTGTCACTCCCCAGAAGAAAACAAACAAACAAACAACAACAAAACCCAAAATCAAACCCCACCCCACTGTTTTTTTTTTTCTCTTCCCCAATGCCTGTTTATATAATGGGCTTGCATTTTTAATTGCAAACAGATTTCAGTGGTGTTTAGTTTGATTTTTAGATGTCTTGAGCTTCACTATTTTGAGGATTAACACCTTTACCTCTTTGTTTTCCTGGTTCATGTATAAAGAGTATGCAGTGTTTCCTTCTCTCTTGTAGGGCTGAGAGCTAATTTATATATAGCAAGTACTTTTAAACAATAAAGTGCTGCAGTGCTTGAGTAATAAGAACATTATTACATCAAAGCTATTTTCAATTTGTCTTGCAGCAGTCATTCATAGGCTGTCATTTAAGCATGTTTTGCTTTTAAACAGCTTTTGTCCTGCTACAGATGCCAAAACTAAATGAACAACAACAAATAAAAAGGGTTTTCCATCCCGACATTGTGCTTGTTTCTATCAGTTTGACCCTAATTGCAGCAGTGACATGCCTAGTCTTGAGAAACAATGACAAGGACAGCAGAGTCTAGCACCAGCGAGAATGACTGATCATTTTTTCTTTGTCTATACAGTGTCTGGCAGGAAATATAAATGGCAGTTTTAATGGGAAGGTTGATAGAACTGACCTAATAATTTAGCTTTCAGACTATTTAAAAGCATGCAATTCTCTCAAAAACTATTTTCTGTACCTTCTGTTCATCTGAATCTCAGCTGAGCTTCCCAAAGTAGAAATACCATTCTGTTTTCTTTGCTTCTAATGCTAGTCTTCTTGCATCAGTAGGAGACAGCTTAAAAAAGCATGTTAATACTCTACATCAGTTTTGTGCATTTTTTCACACATTGGCTTACAGTGTTATGAAGGGAGAATCACTCATCACTACAGCTGGTTTACTGTATTGCTGATAAAGCAAAGAACTCTTAACACCTTTGGACTCAGCTATTTATATAAAGCTGTTTCTTCTGCCAACTAATTTCAGTGTTGGTTGTCCTGGTCTATATCAACCAATTTATAAAGAAAGTCCTTTCCTAGGCTCTTCTGGGGTGATTCGGCAACATTTTATAAAAGAGAAAAAGAAAAAAAAATCCATATTCTGAATCCTGAGCATAAGCTTTAAGGATTCCCCTACCCTCAAATTGCTTAACATATTAAATAGCAACAAGTCACAAAAAAAATGTTTCAGCCGCTTCCATCCTTCAGATTGTTCTGTAAGGGAAGAAGTCCCAAGCACAGAGGAGATATTGAAAGCATTAATATGGAATTAATTACCAAATTATATTTATTCAAGGTTTAAGCCCAAATGAAAAGTATCTGCTATACCTTCTACCTACTTGTACACCATCCTAATCATTGGCTCCTGTTTAAATCTTAGCACAACAGAAATTTCGCAGAAGTGAAATGGTGCCATGGAGGAAGAAGACATTCCACAGCAGGGATTGCAAACCTCTGGCTATATGGACTCCACTGGAATTTCCAGGTTCAGTTTCTGTCTCCTCCAGAGATTCATGTGATGCTAGAGAGTTAGGCAGCCCTTTGAGATGGTGATGAGGGTCTGCAATGGTTGATTATCCAAACATGAATATCTGTAACTCAGATCCTGCTCAAAATGTAAAGGGAGACAGGGATGTGTTAGGAGAATGTATTAAGACTGTGAAGAATTCAGACATTACAGTAGCAAAATAAGTGAAAATAGCTTCAACTGCAAAAGGCTGTTGGCCTTCTCATTGGCCAAGCATATTTTAGTTTCTTTTTTATGCTACAGTACTTCTTTAATGATACTGCAGTGGAAAAAATTACTGTGGTAAGTTGATTCTACAGTATGGCGTTTTGTTTCTAAACGAAGATGTTTGGATTGCCAGCTCAGAGCACTGCAGTGCTGCTTAAATTCAACAGCCAGCTACAGATGAGCATGTGGAGAGGTCTTTTTCCAGACTGAAAAACCTGTTGATTATTTATACTGCAGTGCCTTGGAGCACGACTGGTGGGTCAGAACCCTAATCAAAGAGGTGCTGCAGAAATACGTCTTCCAAAATGATGGCAGTTCTGACTTTCCAGTACTGATCGTCAAAAGAATGGAAAGCAAGTCTGATCATGAATTAGGCATCAAAACCTAACAATAATAATGAAGACATCATGCTGAATGATAAATATCATACTGTACTGAATCGTTTTGTATCATGCCCTCATTGCCAGATGATCTAAGCACTTCTTAGTTGTGTATTAAGTGATATAATTAATATCCATCATAAATGAACTATAAAACCAGTGTTACATAACATTAGTTTACTTTAATTTGTGGTGTGAATTACATTTGAAAACCAGAAAACAACTGTGGACCCAACCACAAAATATTCCCATTGCTGCACTGGTCCCCAAAAATATCTTTCAAAGTTAGAGCACTGGAATTTGTACGAAAATTCTGCAGGAGGATACAAAATGTACCAATTTGTAGGTTTGATTTTCTGAAGCACTGAAATGACTGTATAGTAAAACAATTTCTTGATTATTACATGCAGATAACTTCGTTACAAGAGCAGTCCATTGCTCTCCAGATAATTTCTGTGTTTGTAGTGTTATGTTTTATTAGTGAATACAGGGTGCTAATACAATTAGACCAGAAATCCTCCCTAAAACAAAAGCTAGTGTTGGTCTGGCAAATGCAGCTTTGATTTATTCATCTAAATATATTAATAATGCCCAGACATAAATAACTTCTCTATTTAATTCAGATATGATAACAACATTATCTAAAATCAAGAAAGAAACAAAAGAGAAGACACAGCGAGTTTGTAGGAAATGTAATCATTCCACAAGATAATTGGATTTGGATGTCCTCTTCCAAAACACTTTTAATGTCCTATTTGAATAGAAGTAGCTAGGCTGCACTAAGGTCAATAGAAAGAAGCCAAAGAACCTTATTGACTATGTAGGGCCAAGATTTTGCTCTAAAGAGAGAAATGTCACCCTTCCAAGGAAACAAATCACTCTGATTTATCCAGGATTGTCCATGAGAAAATTAAATTGATTAGTTCTGGTAAATACTTTTGTTTAAGCTTTGTAAGTACCACATAACTATTTCTATTTTATTGACTACAATTTCTTAGATTTATGTTACAGTTCGATTTCTCAAATTTAGATATTTATACAAGTTTTACTGAAACAGTCATTTGAGGGGAAACTGGAATACAGCTCTTCCAGTTAATTTGTGAATACCCAAGGTATTAAGTAATATAATATTTTTTCTTTCCCTGCATTTTGTACAGGCTTGTCCATAACTCACACTCAGGGCACATCTACTGATTTAAACTCTTTGCATGGCATAGGTATGAAAGACCTAGATTATTCATCCTGCCAAGACCAGAAAGAGACTCCAAGTTGGTCTTTAGTATGATGAAATACCCAGGCTACCCAGATCAGAACTTTAGAAGGCTGGAAAAAAATATACATGCCATGAACTCTAGGCACTCTAGGTGGGAACTGACTAGATTTTGTTTTCAGTTTAGGTGGTGCAAGAGACACAGCCACCTATTTTGATAATTGAAAAGCTCATTAGATGTAAAGTCAAAGGGCAAATATGATGGCATTTAAGAATTTAAGTTCATTGATTGAGTTAATAAAAACTTTCACGTCCAGAGTTCCTGAAGGGAAGCCTGTACACCTAAAAGAGGGATTTCAATTTTGAGAGACATACCAATGAAGGTTTAAACCTATATGACTCAGATGCATATTCCCAAGTAATTATAATCACCAAGTACAGCATACAGCAGTATACTGATGTGAAATCGCACTCCGCTCTCTGTTTCTGTCACTACATTACTATCAGTATATGAATCAGTGATTTTGAAACACTCATACTGTGAATTGTAGCATAGACTTATGAGTCACTTTTAAAAAACAGGGCTTCAGCCTTCAAAGATCTTATCACATGATTTGCTACAAGTAGTTTCTTATTGCAACAGCCAAGTCTATGGTAGTACATTTATAGCAAACAATCTGCCTTTATGGGAACTATTTCCAGTTCTGCCCCTTAGCTGCAGAATGATCTGGAGAATCATTAGCTATGATCGCACTTTGGTTTCTTCAGACATAAAACTGGACTGGAATATTATTCCCTATGTCCCAGAATTATTCTCAGACTTAGGAAAACTTCGCAAGGGTACACAAATGCATGTGTAAGAAAATAGGTACTGGGAGTTTCTTTAGCATCCCTATTAGTCCTTGGTCCCTCCAGAAACTATTCTCAGACAATAGTACCAGTAGTAGTGGTGACATATTACATGAGGATGCTTTTACCTTTGGATTTAGCTCATGATCTCCAAATATAAGCCACTAAAATAGAGAGAAGTGAAATATTTTTAATTTAGATGCAGATGGGAGTGGGTGGAAAAGAGAGAACAGTTGGGATGGAAGCAATATAAAATCACGTACATAAAAGGAACCTCTCACTCGTTGGTTGTTCAATAGAGAAACACAGTGCTGAAATCTTCTCTCTCACCATGTGGTGCAGAGCATACGATGTGATGTTAGATACTGAAGCTCCTTCAGCGCTTCAGATTAATTTGAATTTCATGGAGGGAATAAAAACTGAATGGCAGGGATGAATTGTGTGTACTGTAGCTACACTGTAATTCAACATATGTTAACATTTGTTATTTCAAATATTTTTTATTCCTATACACATATAGAAAGATCTCCCTGTTACTTTAAAGAATCTTTGAATAGATGCAGAGTAATACTAAATATATTACATCATCCAACCAAATGTTCCTTGCAGTTTCTAGTAATAAATTTATAATATTTAACTCTCATTTAACACAGTTCATTAAGAGGTATCAAGACTCATCATACAAATGGCAAATTCATTGCTCTCACTTTGCAATTAAGCAGATTGAGGCATTAAGCAATGACATTCACTAAGCTGCAAACAAGCTTCTTGAGCCCAGTTGCGTCCTCTGTCAACAAAGCCCCTAGTGAGGTTTCAAAGTTAAAATCAAGTAGCAGAATGGAGTAAGATCCACCCACAATGACATCTGGTGGTTTACAGGGTACTAAAAATCAGATTAAGACAACAGTGAGAAAAAACAGTACAAGGAGAAATAAATAAGTATTTAGAGGTGATAAAGGAGATTAAAGAGTGAATGTTAGTGATTAATCTTGTCTATGATAAGGTTAGGAACCATTCCACTCGACACACAACCTAACTGTGCTATTAATCCATGCTAATTGTGATAGTACTCAAGAGCCAAGCTATATTAAACACCTTTGTAGGCACTCTACCGAGTAAGAGAGTCCCTGCCATAAAGATCTTGTAGTTGAAAACCAGTGAAACAAAGACTACTCATAACATCTGATATAAATGAGACAAAAGGAATAGTTTTAACACGACAATGCAATAGCATTAGTGCATGCACCAAGAACACTGCATTCATTCTAACAGAAGTTATACTGTTCCCCTGCAGATTTGGGTTCTATTTTGTTTTTTATTATCTGATGAGGCAAAAATATAAACCAAGCTTTTACACTAGGGATGAAATTGTTTAAACATTAACTTATCTAGCACACTGTGGGAAAGTAATATAGAAAACTGGTTGTTTTTAACATAATTCTGGGTGAGTAAACTTCTTCGATTAGAGAATGGGAAATGTTCCAGAATTACAATAGAAAATCTGCCACTGTCATTATGTTTTCACAGTTCACACTGGCAATTATATTTTTGCATATGAATTTGTTTCTAATTGATGACAATATGGGTGCCCCAGGAACAAAGTTAAAGATATTCTCTCAGGTAATTGTAGTTTTCCCCAGTGAATTTTAGTAGTACTTCCGACAGCTGGCTAAATTATATCTATGTCCTTCACTTCAAGAAGTGATGTTCATCAGACTTTGCTTTCTTGACTACTCAAGCAGCCCATTTCACAGATGTTTTGCATCATGCACCTCTATAATGCTTATTCCTTATGCTGTTACTTATCCTTGATCAGGATCTTTCATAACTGCAAGTTCCGTTTCCACGTTAACATTATGATTCAACATAGCTAGCTGTGTCCAAGGAAGCATGCCAAGATATGTAAATTCAAAACACTTTGGAAAGTACTTGGACAGAGAAGGAAAAATAAAGTCCAGCTGCTCAACAAGAATGACAGCTGTCACGTCCTTCAGAAAAGGACTGTTAGTAACTACCATTTTCCTGAGCCTGTCTCATTTCAACATCCCAGTAGAGACATCTTCTGAGACCTCACAAAGAGATAAATGGAGCATTAACTAATATCTAATATTAACTAACTGAGCAGGTGCTGTAAATTTACTTGTTGAAGAAGAGCTTTAAAAAAAATGCGTAGAGGCCCTGTTACTGTGTACAGCCCAGACCCCAAAGATCATGCTGAGAACTGTAGTTTAGAGAGGACTATAAAGGGAATAGCAAGTGGAAGATCTCATTCCCCTTGTGCCCAGGTACCTAAGTAGCATGGTAATTTTAAAGGACAAGTACTCATTTCAATAGAAATATAGTAATATTTCTTCAGGCAGGAGACCGAGAATAGTCCACAAAGGGGTCTACTTATGGCAAAGAGTTTTGTATAACCAGCCTCACAGCTGTCAGTTGAGCATTGCAAAGATCTTGCTCTGGCACTCAGTTTTTGTGTTAAAACACATTTTTTCATTCATAACATTTCTATACTTGATAAACATATCTGACAAACCCTGGGGAACCATACTTATATAAGAACCCCTCCAGTTTCTCTTAGCTGAAAGATGTTTTCTTGAGTTGGATAACACACTTGGCAACAAAAATGGCTAATAAAAATAATTAGCCTCAGGGGATAAACAAGTTTCTTTTAATTTATAAACCATTTCTATATCTAAATATATATATATATTTAAAACACTGCGTGTACTGTCCTGCCTGAGATTTGACTGTAGAAAATAATTTCGGAATGGAAGATATTCCAATGTTTATTTTCATCAGGATTCAAATCAAGTTTTGTTAAAATCTACTAGGAATCTAAAATCCTATGTGGTTCGCAACATAATGGTAAGGCATTGTCCGGGGTTTCCCAAATCTAATGCTAATATATATGTTATCTATATTAGTTTAAGTTGCTTTCAGGTGTGTATTACCAATACTCACTTTCCAAATGGCACTGCAATTTTAAAGTCTTCTGAATGGTCAGAACACCTGATGTTGTCACACTACAAATAATCCAAACAAAAGGAAACAAAAAATTCAGAGCAAAGCAAATGAGATGTGAAATAACCCAATAGCAAAAATATGAAAAATTTCTTTTTGCCTCTCAATTCCTTTTTCTCTTCAGAACAAAATCACATTTGAACTTGTTTAGTTTCATGCCTGTACATTTTTGTTTTCTTTCTATGCTGTCTGCTGTTTTGGTAACTTTTCTAAAAAATATTTGTAACTAGGAATAGGGTACAATGCAGGCACTTGATTTCTGGCACTGTTTATAAAAAGCTAACGATCACCAGCGCTACCAAATATATGCTGATTTTTTAAATATTTTTATGTAACTCAGATCAGTTTGCAAACACCGACCTGAGTTGTGTCCTTGAGGAATGGCTTTCTTCCAATGCAGAATTATATTTACTGAAACCAATCTTTCATGTTCACTGTCTAGGTTCTTACAAGAAGAAAATATATTTTCAGCGGGGAACTAATTAGCTGCAGTAACTACGAATGTTAACATGCAGGAACTTCTCAAAGACACCTGATAATATACTCCTTCCCCCTCACCCGCCGGTCTTTTCTGTCAGAAACTGTTGTACTTGGTTTTATTTAATTTTAGGTCATCTTTCAAAATAATCTCATATCCATTATTCACTTTTTACCCAGCAACCGCTTGTGCCTTAAAATCCTCACTTAATGCATCAGTCTGGGATTTGACTGGCAGAGAGTAAGCTTGAGGTACAGTGAAAAAAATTGGGAAAGAAAGACTTTGGAGTAGTTCTGGATCCTGGAGGTAAATTTCTGGCCCCAGTAAACTCAGGGCTCTTAAACTCAGAGACTTGTAAGGTCTCTAAGGCCAAACTCAAAATAAAGTCTTTCACATAGCGCATAAATTATACTTTTTGCAGAAGGGAAGAAGAAACAGAGTCAGGAATAGAGAGGCAGGAAGAAAGGAAGACAAATTGTGCTATACTTGAAGATAAGAAAGCAGAAAATAGCTGAAAGTCTGTCTACTATTTAGACATAAATGTAGAAGGTATGTTAGTCCACAGGACGGCAAACCACAGCCTAAAAATCAGAATGCAGCAAAGTTCTTTAGAAGTTTTCTGGGGGGAAGAGTAGGGAAGGAAGAGGAAAAGCCAGTTTTAGAGCAATAACCAAGAAATTACCTGCCCTTAGGACATGAGAAGAAAGTCAGGAAGCTAAACGACTCAGATCATGAGCAAATGGAGGAGAGATTAGTCGTGTTTTAGCTTCAGCTAGGGACTCCCAAGAGCCTAGGGTTAGAGGCTGTATCTTAAGTCACTTTGGTGAGGCCAAAGGAAGTTGCTGCTCTTCCTAGATGAAAGAGACTAAGAGAAAGGAGCCAATTACCTTAAGCAGCAATACAGAAGTGCAGCTTTTTTAATCAAACGGGAAAGAACAAGGTCCTTTGAATATTAATTTTTACTGCACTACGACTGCAAACCCCCCCAAAACATTAAAAAAAACAACCCTCTTAGCTGAAACCAGAGCATTTTGTGCTTTTATCCTTTCTTCTAACAACCTTATAACAAGTCAGCCAGCTAACCAGTGGTTTGAATTCTAGTCCTTTCTCATTTATCTGGGGATATCTCTTGGTTCATTGCTTTAGAAACAAGGGAGAGTTTCAGAAAACCATGAAAGTAATTAAGCCAAATTTTGTGTGAATTTGTGTCCCATAAAGTTCCACCACAACATGCTAAACTCCCTTTCTCATATCCACTATAGCATCAGCTACCAGTGGTACCTTCAAGTATCTATGTCCTGATCGACACCTGCACTGAAATCTCTTCCTTTTTCCTTTGAGAAAACAAATTCTGTATCACTAATTATTTTCCACAAATTCTTTAGGAAACTTAATTACTTTTAAGATCTCTCTCTCTTTGTCTGGCTTGTGAAGCCAGGGAAACAATCATATGAGCTTCATTTTCTTAGGAAAGGAAGCTAAAATAAAAGCCCCATTCCTTTCAGTTCGCGAAACAAAGTGGAAAAATCAGTGTTTTCCCAAGTATAAAAAGTATGAAATTTATATGAAAACACACTCTTTTTTTCATTCTTCTGAGAAGTTACTGAAAAGAACAGTACAATCTGAAAAAAGTGCTGATCAGAAACAAGTATCTGCACTAAAATTAAAAAAAAAAAAGACAACTTGTAACTGGAAAAACTTATACAAAAGTAAGGAGTTCCCATTGATTATGTAAAATTAGAATCTAAGCTAAGTTAGTATATTGATTGAAGTTTATCTGATTACCAGTTTTTCTAGAAAGTTGACTCTAATGGTGTATCAGATACACAAATCTTCTTATAGATATTAATACTCTATCAAAACTAAAATTTTTTGTTGTCATCTCAGAAGCTGAGTCTCCTCACTTTCTACAACAGGAAATTAGACTATTGTGAGATATGTGTTTTTTTTTTTTTTTAACTATAACCATCTTCATAGAGGTGCATTTCAACCATAAAATAAGCTTAACTCAAAAAAATGTTAAAATTCCTGACCTTCAAAGCTTAAAAGAGCGCAAGCATATGTTTAACTAACAATACTTTCAGGTGGAACCCCTAAAATTTTCTATTAGGTCATTTATACAATCATGGGAATTAATTAAATAATAATTTCTATTTTCTAAGTCTGCTTCTTCTAAATGCAAAGATTTTTCTTTAGATGTCATTTGCAGTGAGAAATTTTCTATTGTTTTTGCAGTCATGGTGATATTTCAACAATGACCCAGAACGCAATTTCATAGTATTCACAGCCTTAACATTAGTAGCAGGATTATTCCTGAGTGTGTCATGCGTTCTTTTTAAAAACAGACAAATCTAGGACTTTTCCAATATTTTGCTAAGAGGAAAGACAAAATATCCATAAAGCAACAAAAGTTACCAATTTTTCTTCAGAGTCTGTTTTCACTAAGAACTACTCTCACAGCCTTGATTTGATTCTCAGTTTATTAAAAAGTCTTGGAAGGCACCAACATGATGATCATAGTTTCTCAGAACCTTTTTGTACAATACATAGAATTATATTTCATTTTTACATTAAGGTCTTTTTTCAAGATTAAAATGCTTCAATAATGTGAGAATTATCACTGAAATGCTTCTCACTTTAGCTTCATGCTAAGTTCACAAATCACTTTGTATATTTAAAACCCATTCAACAAGCTGACTTAGTACACTTGTAGCAGGGTAACCTATTGTTGCCTGAATTGATGACGTTGGTTACTGTGGAAACGGTGTATTTCAAAGGGGAAGAACATGAAATGAGACTGAAGGAGACAAATGCTAAACATAGGACAGACATATGCAATAGGAAAATATGTGTCTGTGTATGTGCTGGGTTGTTAGTTGTTAGGAAAACTGAACTGAACTAGATTGTCTATTGCTATGAATTGGTATGATTTAGTTCTCCGACTTCCACTCCCTCCTTAAGACGTATAAACACATCATCCCAACTCATATAACTGTCAGAAAATTTAAGTCCCTTACACAATTTAAAAAAGGTATCCACCTTTTCTGTTCATGCCTTGATCCTGTCTTCCTCTTTGATATTGGTGCCTTTCAACTCTTTTTCAGAAGCACTTAAAAGGGTTCTGACAAGATAAACTGCTTAGCTTGTCTCTGGTATAATATGATCTCCTCCTTCAGGCTTGCCATTACTGCCTTCTCTTTGACACCATCAAACACAAAATTCTGTCCTAATTTTTGAAGTCCTTCATTTGAAAAACTCCACTTTATGTTCTCCCGTGAGAATCCTTTAGCACATGACAAAACAGAAATCCGGAAAATCATTACTGTTTGTCAAAGTCTCCTCTAATGACTCCTATCTTCCCAATACAGACATACAACCAACATAGAAATGAAACTCAAGTGACCAAGTTGAATAGCATCATGGGTTGTCCAGTAACCTTATACACATGTCAACTCCATAAAATAAGTTCCTGGTTTTGTTATCAGAGTGTTTAGCTGCAGCCACCTTCACCTACTATTGTGTTGCACCCTCACACGTGTGAGGTTTATTTCACTCACATGTCTTTCTTTTTCCATGGCAGGAAGATGCATTAATTATATGATCATCATTACAATGCTTATCATAAGAGAGTTCAAAACAACACATGTTTGTACAGGTTTGGGGGAAGAACAGTATTTGCCGCAAAGTTCATTATATTAGTTTATATGCCTCATCTAGGAGAATCTCCATGTCTCTCTTAAAACAGAAAGAAAATATGCTATTCTGTTAAGAATAACACACATAGTTAAAGAAAGGAAGAATTTCAACAGCCTGAATCAGCTTTTCACTCCCCTTTGATGGCATAAGGAGGTCTGCTGGCTAGGGTCAGAATCTTCTATCAGTTCCCTTTCTGGAAAGCATATGTGATGGATTAATTTCCCACCAATACCATGCACAAGTGATGGGGAGAGGTAAGGATAAGCACAGCTTCTTCACTATTAGCTCAGAAAGAAAGGCACAGAGCTCCAAGTCTCAAAAGTGAGAACAATTTCCTGGTAGACTTTGCCAGTGGAAATGGAACTGGTCTGGATTTTACATTGAGTAGACCTGGTTGACTATCAAATTAATATCTGCAAAAAAATACTGACATTTTAACATAAGTTTTGTCCCCAGAGAGAGAGAAAGGATTTGTTTTGTGCAATAGCAATTTCCCAACCTCATGACTTGGAAACAATCGTTTGAATACTGTAAGGTATTTCAAGCTCAATACATTTGAAATTAATACACTTTATTTCTGTATCATGTTGAAACAAACATGCTCGTACAACATCCTTCAAATGCAACAGAGCAGCATTTCTTGATAGAAAACTATTCCATTAAAAATTTAAACTATCTCAAATGTTGTCATGTGCAACCATTCATTTTTCAGTGTAAGAACAGTTCTGAATAAGGCTGACAAGGCCTCTGTTGAACTTACCAAATGTTTTGCTGGATCTAATCTTAGTCTCAGAACAAGTTATCCTTTTGATATTTGAATAATGCTTTCCTTGCTGCCCATACATTTGCTAAATAGAAGTAAGCCATAGTCTTTTTCAGGCATATTTTAGAAATATAGGTCTATGTTAAAAACCAGCTACCATACTAGAGACTAGAAAGTTATACTATGTATTCCAACAAAGGAATGCAAAAAATAGTATTTAGTCATGTAAATCTTCAAGTTCAATTTGAACCCTTGTATTCAATATGAAGAGAAACGCAGAAGTCTAAGACCCTGATACTACAAATTATACCATATAGAAGAGTTTCAAATGTCTGCATAGTGCTCTGTGGGACTGCCCATATACATTAGGTTACAGCAGGATTGGACTTATTATTCTCAAATAAATGAAATAAGGTGTAGATCTCCTTTTCTTTCTCTTTTCTTTTTTTTTTTCTTTTCCTGAAAAAAATCCAAGTTCTATAATTGCCTCTTAGTTAAAAACAAAACCAAAACCAACAAACCTCCACCATATTGCTTCCTCTTCTGCTGCTTTTTCCTCTAATAGTTTAGCTGTGACAAAGAGAACAATAATATACCCTTCACCTTACCTGAAACTGCATGTTACTTAACAAACATACACCAGAAAAAATGTATTGTTCTTTTCTCTTATTTCCAGATATCATAATTTAATTTTTTTTCATACATATAAAAAAACTTTGTACTTGCAACAAAAAAAGTTAGATCAACTGCTGATGAAGGGATGACCAAATTCAGTCACAGAATTTTGATACTGAGACAGTTGTTTTTCCAGAGCAAATGTTGAGATAAAAGAAGCTGATGCTTGATGTTATTTGACTTTCAAAACCACCATCTTAACAGCATAACCAATGTCAGATGATGCTGCCAGACTACTAGCACCATGTGAAAAATATTAAAATCAATTCTTTGCAGGAGTAGATTTGAATAAGACAAATGAGAACTCCTTTTCCAGTATTAATTGCTAATTAATATAATATTTTAAATGGAAAGTCCATGCAAACTATAAAAAACATCAGAGATTCTCCTTGTGCTGCCCTATGCTGTAATTGATAAATGACATCTGGAATATCAGAGAAAACCAGATATATCTGGAGTATTTGCTTCTTTACAATATCTGGCCAACACTTTCATGGCTTGCTATTTCTTTAAAATTCAGGGATCGCTTCATGGACAAGAGAAGTTTCTTGGAGGAGAAAGCCCAATTCTTCATAAAGACGTATAACCACTACAAACAAGAACTCCTCACAATTACGAAGCAACAAGGTGCTGCTTGATCTTCTGTTTGCAATGAAACATAACTGCAGATATTCAATATGCAACTATGTTTTTATACTCTATCAAAAAGGAAAGAAAGCAGCCTTAAGAGAGAAAAATGGCAGCCAGCCTTTTTTTTTGCTGAACCTCCTACTAATGCATTTTGGTTTCATAAAAAATACCAAGGTAGTGTTGCTAACACCAATACCTTTATCAAAACTTTTGCAATGTTCATCTCCTTTTTCCTCATGGCCTCTAGTGGCATTTGCAGACAAATTATTAGATAACTCAGCTCTCATTTCTTTAAAATAAAGGCAAGTTGAAGAGGTACAATTTTCAGTCTTCATCCCAACGGGAAAAAGCTTGAAAATATTACACAAATGTAGCATGAATGCTCTGTGAATTTCTTAAAATCTCAGGATTACACTGACAAATCAAGATTTCTTTTTCTTGTTCTGGATATCCCTCAGAAGATTTTTTTTTTTTAACTCTAAAAATTTCTCTTTACTGCTGTCGTGAATGAGTGGTTTAGAGGCCGCTCAAAGAATCACTGTTGACGGTATTAGCAGAAAGTGATTTTAATAGAAATTTATAAAAACACGACTTAGCGGAGTTCGATGGCAAGGTTCACTCTATCACTCACTACACGGATGAAGTATACAAAGGAAAAGAGCACAAGAAACTGAGAAGTCCTTGGCTAATGTAAACACTACTTACCAACTAAAACATCAGTGTGTTATCAACATTATTCTCATACTAAATCCAAAACACAGCACTATACCAGCTATTAGCAAGAAAATTACCTCTCTCCCAGCAAAGCCAGGGTTTCGTGTTAGCACAGAGTTGGGATGATTTATGCAGAGGCCGAGAACGAAAAGGTTAAGGGAGAGGAGCGTTTCACTCAGAGAGAGATGTTGGGCGCAACCCACTGAGGTCCAGGAGAGCTCAAAGGGTCTCACTTAGGGCCACCATTTATAGGTGCGCAAGATGATCTTTAGTCATCTGTAAATTTCCATCCTGGTCACAGTCCAAGGTGGTAGTGACTAAAATTCTGAAGGTTTCAGTGTTGTTACAACTGAGCTACAACTCAGATAAGATGGTGCCTGGGACAGGCAGTGGGAGTACATTCCCAGCCTTAGCCATGCAGAGTTTCTGATATGGTCAAGGAGAGCTCAACCGTCAGACTCAGTACACCAAGTCCGAGGTTTTACGGGTATTTCTGAGATCAACAAGCAGCCCAGGAGAAGCAGGGGGGAAATGCACCACCACAACTGCTATGCAGTTAACAAAGTTTTTAATGGAGTTTGCAATATTAGTGCCATTGAATAGGAGATGTTTTCCCAGCAGTGAACTACAATCATTTAATGCATTAGGGATGGAAGATATTGCAAAGGCCCACTTAAATTCCTGATTTTTTTTTTTTTATAATTCCATTCAGAAGGAAGCACTTATCTTTCAAAAAGATGTGCTAAGAAGAATGATGGTCTATGTAGACTGAAGAAGACAAAAAAACTGGACTCTGGCTGAAGGAGACCAAAAGTAGGCTAGCCGCTTTGATCTAGAACACTTTAACTGAGTTCAGGCTTTTATAATCTAAAAAGCAACTTGCAGAAAGTGAAAGAACCAAATATATTTTCTCTCCTAGTTAATCAAATATAGATTCTGTCAATATTATATAGCTATAAAACAGTTTCTGTACGCACATCCACTTTCTGAATCAGCCTAGAATGTAACAAGTCAGTAATTAGAGGCCAAACTGAGTGATCTTTCATGTCCTGCTATTAGTACTGTTTGCTTCCTTTTAGCAACATTTTTCATTATCTTCTTCTGAATATCATATGATTTTTATTTTTATTTTGTAATTCTCTCAGATAAATTAGATATGTCTGATCCACTTAGATAATTCAGAGCTAAGATTTTTTTAATGTTGACCTTTGCAAAGGTCTCTTTGCCATCTGTTTTTATATTTTATTAGCATTTTTTTCCTTCTTGCAGCAATCTCTCAAAGAATGAAATAAATGTCTATAATTATCACTATCAGTTTGCCCTTATTTGATCTCCTGACCATAGTATGACATGCTGGTGATTACACAGTATTTCCACTGTGGACCAGTCATTAGACATCATACTTGTTGTAACTATTAATCTTGATAAGAAAATAGAAGACAGATTCTCACCCCGCCAAGTAAACTTTTAATCCACAGCAGAAGAACCATTTTATTTTTATTCCTTGTCTTGTTCTTGTTCTTGTGGTTCTTTCCTCACATCTTTTGGGCAATCTTATACAATCAAAACAATTTGGAAGTATTTAGATATTGATATAAGCAGCTCCACTGTGCTGGTGACACAGAATTTCTGACAGCAAAATAAGATATAAGTAATAGAAACACAGACTGAATATCAGAGATTAGACTGGGCATTTCAGTCTTCAGAAGCTGACCAATAAAAGGGAAATCTGCTCCTGGGAGCTATGTCCCACTTTACAGCAATTCTCTGCGCAGCCGTCTAAGCATAATATATTAATTCTAAACAAAGAATCCTGGGCCTAAAGTATATTCATCTCAATAGTTAATACCATTATTTCATATATGTCAGTGTTGTGGTTTA